>NC_046165.1:86554274-86754274 GCF_011064425.1 Rattus rattus | reverse complement strand
TTGCCTTTCTATGGCTAGAAACCTTCTATCTATCTATCTATCTATCTATCTATCTATCTATCTATCTATCTATCTATCTATCTATCTATCTGTCTGTCCATCTGTCATCTATTATCTGTCTGTCACTTCCTGCCAATCATCTATATGGTTCTTTACTTACCAAATCTACCTACCTTCCTATCATACCTCTGCCTATCACGGTAGGCAGTTAAGTCATTGCTCTTGGTGCATCCCTTTGTTGGGTTTATAGATCAGTTCTTCTCTGTGATTACTAAGAAAAGAAAGCAAAAGTGTCCCAGACCTTTTGTGCCTCACTTCTCACTTCCATCCCCCAGGCCTTTTGCCATCACCTGAACCTGGGCTGACAGTGACTCGCTCCTGGTGAAGTTCTGACCAACAGATTTGGAACAAGGAGCGGGGTCTCTTCTTCTGTGATCTCTCCAAAGCTCCCAGAAGATGACAGAGGGGCAAGCGTTCAGGAGCAGTCATGAGAGCTGTAGGTTGTGTGAATTGCAGAAGCAGTTATTCCAGGCAGAAGCCTCACATTTTCATCCACACCCATCTGAAAGGCAGCTTGAGAGTAAGTTGGAAAGATCCATGTCATGTGCTGGTTTAATTACAAAAGTTCTGCTTGCCCGACACCTTTAAAAGCATGTGTGACTGGTTCAGAGGAAGTAATGTTCCTTACAAGTTGATGCAACTCCTGTCACAACACAAACACACACACACACACTCACACACAGACATACACACACTTCCACAAACACACATACCACATACACACACTCACACACAGACATACACACACTCACACCACAAACACACATGCCACACACATACCACATGAATACTCACACACACAGACACACACACAGACACACAAACACAACATGAGCACACACACACACACACACACACACCACAAACACACATGTACACTCATGCAATCACACACACACAGAGTTGAGCACTCACACACTCTCCCTACACCTGCAATGTTCTCTCTCCTCCCCTCCCTCCCTCCCTCCCTCCCTCCCCTCCCCCTCCCTCCCTCCCTCTTAAGATCCAAGGTCCTCGAGGTAAGATTCATACTTCTAATTCCTTTTACGATGGTCACATACATTGCTAATTAACATTTGCTAAATACCATACATAAAAACAAATATCTGGAATTTTGACCGCGAACTTTATTTAATGGGAAATGAAAAAGCCGTGTGAGTTTTTGTGGGATTATCATTTCGCTCTCTTCATTTTGTGATTTGTTTTTAAAGAGCCGGCTGTAACGCCTATAGTTTTCAGATTTTATTTCTTTGGTGCAAAACGAAAAAAAAAAGCAGCAAAATGAATGAATGGTGATTGGGCCATGGAGCCCGGGCCCTTGCATATGTAATAGGGCTTCTAAATTGCTGCACAAACACAGCTGCAGGTTTTCCATCTGAAGTCCTCAAAAAGCACACGGCTGGCAGCGTATTTGTAGATCAGAATTTGAGTGCGTTATTATGAGCTGTGAGAGACAGTCATCCATCCGCCTTATTGAAATCCTTGGGCAACGCGCAAAAGAGAGTGAGTCACGTTTCTAATCTATGCCCAGGCCTGAACGAGCAAGTTGAACTCAGATCCCCAAAGCTGCATTTGGAACAGGTCCTTGGTGTGCAGCCCAGGCTGACTTTGCATTCAGTAGCCTCCTGCCCAGGACCCACCCCTGGAATTATGCAGACCGCACTGCATAGCTCAAGTCCACAACATGTTGCCCGCGTTGGGAGAAGAAAGATAACCCCAAGGAACCTTGCTTTCTAAAATTAATTTAGTTGGAAACATGACTAATGGTTCAATCAATGGCGATATAAAACTGTGTATTTGAAGTCATCTTTTAAACATTGTTAAGAATATTTAAGAAGTCCTCAGTAGAATTAGCCATTGGCTGATGGAAATAGAGTTGTAGTTCACTACAGCACTTAGGAATTCTGTCAGTCAGGGAAAGCAGGCAAGCTATCCCAAAGGAAATGGAAACAATCACAGTACCTTTATGTTAATTCAATTCATTTAAAGAAGACTGTGGTTAGAATCAAAAGTCTCTTTTGCCAGTGATATATGCATTTGAGAAGAGAACAGTTGTCAAAAGTAGGTATGGCTTTGTTGGAGGAAATGTGCCACTATGGGAGCAGGCTTGAGGTCTTGTATGCTTGAGCCATGCCCAGCGAGGCACTCAGATTCCTGCTGCCTGTAGAATTCTCCGCTACTTGTCCAGCACCACGTCAGCCTGCACGATTTCCCTGTTGCCCTGCATCCTGCCGTGACAATTATGAACTAAACATCTGAGCTGTAAGCCAGTCCCAACTAAATGTTTTCCTTCATAAGAATGGCTGTGGCATAATATCTCTTTACAGCAATAAAACTTAGACTACGACAGATCCTGACCATGCTGTGTTTGGGGGGAATGTGGAGGACTTGGGACTAGAAAATTAGTTGAATGCTGTAAGTAGAGCTTTTCTAGTAGAAGCCTGGGAAACAGTAGTGGGGAGAGCAAAGCTGACTGCAGAGGCCCAGCTCAAGAGGTTTCAAAGGAAATCAAGGATTCATCAACTATGCTAGAGGCCATTCAGATAATACCTTGGGCAGGAATCTGTCTGTTTTCTACCCATGTCCTGAGAATTTGCACGAGACTCAGTTAAAAAATAATGGACAAATCTCCTTGGTGAAAAAAAAAGTCAAGAATTCCTAATTTGCACCTGTGGCTTGGTTATCATTGACTTTCCCCATGCAGATCTACAATGAGAAGGAGCACGTGGGACAGAAAGAAATACAAAATGCACTGTTTGGAGAGAAAAAGGACACTAGGAAGCTTAATGCTATAGGCAAGGCATGTGTTAAAGAGAGGTGGTAGCCATCAAGATCAGCCACTACGGAAGGGTCTTCTCTGAACTGCAGCAGAGGGAACGGTACCCATCCAGACAAGTGCCGAGCTTTGGGAAGTGAGCTTTTTCCTGAAAGAACTCCAACATCCAGAACGTTCGGCTAATGTGGTCAAAGTACTTGAGGATCCATCTCAACTGGGAGCCACACTTGTCACCTGTGTGGTATTGATTTGGAGAACAATGAAGACTGAAAGGGGGAGCTGTCCATTCTTCCTCCTAGGTTTCAGGAAGCCGCTGATGCCAGGGAACCCTACCTTGCCATTGTATATAAGGCTATGGGGCGGGGGAGGCATTGTGCGAAGCTCTAAAAGTGATTCCTGAGTTTCAGTGGAGACTCTATGATGTCTGAGATGCCAAAACCATGAGACATTTGCCTAGTCGGAGTAAAACCAGATCAAGAGAGCGATATGTGCTGTAGGCAACAGAACTGTAGCTGTAGGAACAGAGCTATCTTCCCGTTAAAGTACTGGGGATCATTCACGGAACTACATGGTCGGTGTTTATTCTGCTGGACTTTGATTTGCTTTGACCCAGTATTTCTTCACTGTGTCCCCATTCCTCGATTTTGGAATGGTAATATATTTTGTGTAATATACATTATGTATTCAAAAATATACGATTTGCATTTTGATTTTACAAGGGGCTACAGATAAGAGATTACCTTTTGCCTCAGAAGAGACTTGGGGTTTTTGTTTTTGTTTTTGTTTTTGTTTTCTTTTTTTTTGATTTTTTTTTTCAAGACGGAGAACCTCACTCTGTAGACCGAGGTGGCCTGGAACTCACAGAGATCCACCTGCCTTCACCTCCCAAGTGCTGAGACTAAAAGTACATTGCCCCCCCCACCAGCAAGACTTGGGACTTTTAAACAGTGTTGAAACGGAGACAGAAAATAACACTCGATGTTTAAACTTGTCCTAAATGCAGTGTGCATTATGAGATGACCATAAGCCAGTGGGGAGCAGTAAGTGGAATGTGGCTATTTGAATAAGAATTGTCCTTCTTAGGCTCAGGCATTGGAACACTTGGTCCCAGTTAGTAGAACTGTTCAGAGGCGTTTCTGAGGTGGGGTCTTGCTCGGGGAAGTATATCGCTCAGGCTGCTCTTTGAGGGTCTTTACACTCACGCCACTCCTAGCTTACTCTTTCTCTGTACTTGATGTTTGCTTTGGAAGACGTGGCCTCTCAGTCTCTTGCTCCTGCCACTGTATCTGCCCCTTGCTGCCATGCCTTCCTACTATGCTGACTGAACTGAAATCCAGAGTGACCTCTTCCATGAGTTGCTTTTGGTTATGTTGTCATCACTACAGAAAAGTAGCTATCACACACTCTCGCTTCAGCCAAAGGCAGTTTGGAGTTCTTTCCCCCTTCGTAGGCAGTCAATATGGATTCTTGACTTCCACCATCCTTTTCAGGAATTCAGCCAAAGTAGCAAAGTTAAACCAAAAGACTGAAAATTCAATCCCCTTGCAATGAAGGACAGTCTGGGAAGTTGCTCCCGCTTGTCACAGTGACAAAATGCCCGGCAGAAACACAGAAGCAGTCGTGGAGGGTTCAACTCTTAGACTTTGAAAAGAACAGTCATGGTGGCAGAAATATAAGGCAGAGGGAGTTTGCCGTTCACTGTAGATGAAAAGCAGGAGAGGCAGCAGACAGGGACCCACTGCCAGAGAATTACTTCCTACAGCTAGGTCCCACATCCTAGTATCCAAATCCTCCAGTCAGCCAACAATCACTTAGCATATGAATTTGTCCTGGATGATTCATATTCATACTATAACATAGACTTTCTGACTGAACAAATATCAGTCCACAACGAAGACTACATTTCCCAGCATCACTTGCATCTTCCTTGGGCATTGGGCATAAACAGGTTACATGGCTACTCCTGGGATGTTCTCTTACATGTTGTCCCTTAGGTTCCATTTTTTTTTTCTTCTTCCTACTGGTTGGGAGATTTCTATACAACCAGAGCTAACACAACCATCCGGGAGGATTTTGGGACTGTATGGTGGCCAGGAGTAGCCACAAAGTAGAAGGATGTAAAGTGTCATGGAAGAGAGCTTATATTCCCAAACTTCAAGAATTTCAAGTTAGAGAAGATAAAATCCTCAAACAACAGAAAGTTTTCACACTATTAAGACGTGGTTATTTTTTTGTTTTTCTCCTGCTCCTGATTGAATTCAATCTCAGTGTAGCTGGTCTTCCTTGCTATACTGAAACCTAGATTTAGGCATATTGCAGGAAGGGGTAGTTACAAGACCAAAGTGTCTTTGCTTTAAAGCACGACATTAAAAATATCTGTGAAAGGAAGGTAAACAATGCCTTCCTTTTGGTAAATGACTTTTTTTCTCACTTTGGAAAACCATTTTCCAAAACAGTCCATGTTACAGTTTGTCATTGTTGTACAACACTTTTCAGCAAGAGCTCTATTCTATCGATCCTACAGATAAGTATCATCTACAGTCCTAGGGTCTACAGGTGAGTACCTCCTAAAGAGCCAGAGGTTACAGGTGGGCACTGTCTACAAAGTCAGGCACTACAGGTAGATGTCATTCACAGTACAAGATGCTATCGGTGGGTACCTTCTGTAGTACAAGATGCTATGTGTCAGTTCATCTAGAAAATCGGAGCTTGGAGTCCTTGGCATTGGTGAAATTGTGCAGCTGTACTGAGACCCAAGCATTTGAGAACTGCAATATCAAAGAAGTATTCTTTGGCCTATATGGTCACAAACAGCGGAGACTTTTAGGATCGGCTATGGCTAGTTTACCTGTCAGTTAATTCATGGTAAGGTCAAGCTATGCAGGCTGGTCTTGAACTCAAGATCCCCCTGCCTGGCTTCCTGGGTGCTGAGATTAAAGATGGGCACGAGCAGACCCAGATCTAAAAGTAATTTCTCTGGTCTTGGGATAAAAATACTGCTATGGACTATTAGGCGTATGGGGGCAGAGGAGAGAGGCACTGATGTGTAATAAAGGCTTGACAACTCTGTCTTGGTGGGGGTCTGCTTTAGCCCTCGACATTTCCATGCTCTCCACACACACTGCCAGTTAGATGCATTTCAAATGCTAGTTAGGAATGAGTAGGCTCAACACAGCTCCTAGTTGTGACGTAAGGCTCTTGGCTGTTCAGCAGGATAGGGTTGGAGTGTGCATCTGAGTCAGAACTGGAGTGTATAGTAGGGGAACACACGTGCTGCTTCAATATCCTGCCTGTATTTTTCCCTTAAATATGAGGAGTTTCTAATCTTCACTTTGGTTGGATAGAATCCTTGGGGTCACCAAGAGATACCATGAAGACATGCACTTCCTAGTTGTCTTGCCCAGGTTCTTACATGGCCTCCGGTACATAGTCATGGTGACAGGCTGCGTGGAAAAGCCTCATTAAAATGAGAGAGCTGATACAGATATGCAAGTGTAGTTTAAATGTCACCTGGGAACAGGGGAAATGCTCTGAAATGATGCTGTGGTAGGACAGCCTTTCAAAAGCTTTCCCCCGGATGAACAAGGAAAGCCTACTGCACTGTCAGCACCCATCGGGGCAGGGCCAAGGCATCTGAGCCCTTACTAGCCCTGCAGGTGACTCTGCCGGTACTTGAAAGAGTCCCAGGTATGTTTGAGGGCCATCATCAGGAGAGAGACTGTCGTGTTCTGGAGTGGAAGGTCCTGGCCACCTCAGCTATCTCAGGTGCAATGATCCCAGGTGCTGCTGGAGCTTACGTGTGGGTTGCTAGGGACAAAGAGATGCCACTACCTCTGGGGACCTGCCTGAGGTGACCTGCAGAAAGTTTGAAAATTTCCCCAGTGCTTCAAAAGGAGATTAACTGCGATGCCGTTCATAGTCTTTGTGGAAGAAACTAAACCAGTGTCCAGTGCCAGCATATACATTCTTGCCCGTTTTTCTCCCCGTCCCCTGCACGGGTTTTCTGTCATTAATTCATTAGTTAATTTTGAGATGGTGTCTTTATATTTAGCTCACATTGGTCAAACTTGCCATATACCCAAAGCTGGCTTCAAACCCATAATCCTCTAGTCTCAACCTCAAGGAAGCCGTGATTATCACCTTGCCCAGCCCACAGGAATCTTAATCATAGGGTCTTTTCTCGGGAAAACTTGATCTGAGATGCCAGGTTTCAAAGTTATACAATTCTGCACTTGCATTAAACTTCCCCTAATTACTTTCTGGCTTTAGGTCACTGTGGGTCTCTTGGGTGTCAGTTGGAGTTACTTGCGCCCTCTGCAGGGGACGCAGTGGACGCAGTGGTGATTACAGTTTTAGTCCCAGGACCTGGAGGACAGTGTGGACCGCCAAAGACCTCTTTGATCTTTCCTTGCCTGGTTCTGTGGCTTTGGGTACCCCAATGTGTTCTCCATCAGTGAACCTTAAGCACGTTTTCAAATGATGAAGTTATTGGCAAGATTTTTTTTGGGGTGGGGAGAAGACATAATTATGATGAGTTCTAATTACACTGAGAGAGGATAACGTAGAGGCCAGAGGTCAGTGGAGATGGTGCTCCTCGGGGCTTTCCTGGGACTTTCCTGCTCCTGTAATCTCACATTGAACTTGAAAACTTGAAGACTTTGGGATCTCCCCCACCCCCAGGTCTAGGCCTTAGTAACACACACGGAGGAAAAAAAGGTCAGGAGAGCGTTACAATGGCTTTGCCTGCAGCCATTTGGAGGCATACATTTAGCAGTTAGCTTGCAAGGGCTTCCTCTGCTGAATTTAAAAAGCCCTCCTCTGCTGGTTTAAAATACTTTCTTTTGCAGCTGGCCTAGGAATCGGCAGGTAAGAACTCTGGTAGAACTCTTTCTACTGAAGAGCTCCGCTGTAGTGTCCCGGGTTTCTTCCCAGCATTCAAGCCTGGGGCCACTGGAGACCTCTCACTTAAGATTGAGAGATAAACCGTAGCTTTTTTTTTTTTTAAATCTCCTTGGCTGTTCACGGAAGCTGAGCATAGCTTTTCTACGGCCCAGCGACTTCCGTCCAAGGTGTCTGATGCACAAAGAGGGTGAGGTGTGCACCAAAATATGCAGTGGACGGCTCACTGCAGCATGCCTATATGAGCTAGGAAGCGGGAAGCTGCCCCACATTGCGAAATGCATTAGAGCATAAGAATCCTCCATCACAGCAACCATCGGGACTGACAGCCCCTGACAGGAAGTTAGCAAGCAGACCTGAAATGTCACTCCAGGTCATGCTCAGCAAGCAGGCACTGAGTTCAAAGACCGAGTTAGATATCAGCCTGAGTTCAGCTAGACCGTCTCAACAAACAAACAAAGCATCAATGATCACACCCTAGAGCCTATTTATATAAAGCAGGACAAAACAAAACTAGCCTTGCGGCTCCACTCTGAGATCTGGTTGCTCTGGTAGGTGAATGAAGTAGTACCGAAGGGTAATTGGTTGAGTTCGACTGGCGGTGGGTCCTTTGGACTAGGAGATCAGGACAGCATTCAGTCTTGTCAAGACAGCCCTGTTTCCAGGGGGCTGCAGCGCTTCAATCTGGCTGCAGGGTCACAGGGGCGCCAGTGCCCAGGGACTGCAGGGCTATGGTGGTAAGGATCTGGGGCATCCCTGGAGTTCTCTGGGGCGTTGGCAGTGGTTTCTACCTCGGGGCTCCTCGCGGTCCTTGCAGGAAGTTCCCTGCAGCTCAGAGTCTGGGAAGGAGAGTGCGGCAGAGGCCAGACCTTGGCACCCGCCTCTGCCAGGAGGAGGGGAGCCCGCTGTCCTGGGGTGACCCGGCGCAGGAAGGGCGGGCCGCCGGCGGCGCCGACTGGGCCAGGGGTGAAAGCTGCCCTGGCTGGCACGGACGGAGGGCTCAGGGTCCCAATCAGGCCAGAAGAGACCGACAGGGGATCTAGAGCCAGGGCCAAGGGGAAAGCATTGGGGGTATCTAGGAGTTCAGAGGGACGGGAAGGTGAAGATCAGTGGACAGGGTAGGGAAGTTGGTGTAGAAAGGAGGGAGGGAGCCGCAGCTCCTTTGCGGCTCATTTGGCTCCCAGCTTGGCTGTGGGAGGACTCAAAATTTGGATTAGAGGAGCCTAGAGGAGGGGCTCCGGGGTCTTTGGTACAAGGAGCAGAAGGAAGTTTGTTTGTTTTTTTAAAAATTGGGGGAGGGGGCGAGCTCCAAGAAAGTCTCTGATGCCAGAGAAGGGGCTACAGGCATTTCAGAGGCAGGGGGAGTTTGGAAATGCCATTAAGAGTTAGAAAACACCCAGCAAGACTGGGAGGCATTGCCAAATTTGCACAAATTACGCCGCCCCTTAATGCCTGTGTTACCCACACCGGCACCAGAGACTTTTGATGTCCAAAAGGCCTGACGTCATCTGCGCTGTTACCTAAGACACTTGCTCTACTGCACCCATCTTTTAGGGGTTACTAGGTTCTTTGAATGCCCAGTGCACTTGTGGGTTACCAGTGCTTGAGGATTCAGGAGGGCGGGGCTCACTTCCTGTTACTGCTCTGGGGAGGAAGCAGGTGGGATCAGGTGATCGGTGGAAGGTAGGTGATACCTTGGGGGTGTAGTTTTGCTTGTGCTAGAACTGCAGCACACCCTGGCTTCTCCTCAAAGCTCACATTTCTCTTTCCTTGGCCCAACACCCTTTCCCCATCCCTGTGCTGGGAGAGTACAGGCTAGATTGTGCTTGCGGGTGTCTTGTGGCTTTGCAGTACAATCTCCAAGGCAGGACTGGACCGGATGGCCAGGACTGGACCGGATGGCCACCTAGTTTCTCAGTAACGCAAGGAGGGAGTTTATTTGGATGAAATTTCCTGAAAATTTTTTTCCTTTAATTTTGTCTCTTCACTCATTTTCAATTCTTTGGTAATTTCATACACATATAGGATGCATTTAGCTCGCAATCACCCCTGCCCTCCCTCCCCCGACCCACTTCCTCGACCTCCGCGTTGCCCACATGCTTATGAGTACAGGGAGATTTTCAATATTTTAATCTTTAGTGTTAATATTTAATGCTTAAAGGCTACTGAGAACTACAGAGGAAGTTGGTAAAGGCACCCGCTGAAACTGGTGGCACCGGCAAAGCTGCACATAGGCAGGAACTGTGTCATTTTAGAACATGAGGTAGTCTGTGTGGACGGTGGGGTTGGAGGGACATCTCGTCCATATCTTTCCGTTTTTGTCACATGATCCTATTTTTACTCTACTAAGGAGACAACTGATTGAAAGAAGGAGAGACAAGAGGGGAAGGAGGGAGAGGAGAAGGGAGATGAGGAGGGGGAGGAAGAGATAGGAGACAGGGAGAGGGGAAGGGAGATGAGGAGGGGGAGGAGGAGATAGGAGACAGGGAGAGAAGAAAGGAGAAGGCAAGAGAAGACAACATCTTGTACCGTCTAGAAGCTATCTGGATAAAGCAAAACAAAAAGAAAAACAAACCAAAAAGACTAAGGTACTGGTGTGATCCCAGGAGAGGCAGAACTTTGTTCTGCTGGCCTGAGGTCAGTTGAGCCTAGCTTTCCCACCATTCCTTAGGTAAACTTTAATTTACAATATGACCTAAATGCCAAGTTCCTTTTAAGGAAGGTTAAAAGGAACACAAACATACTGCTGTTCTGCATGCTTGACCTTGATGTTTGTCTCTCTTCCTTCCCTTCCCCCTCCCCTCCCCTCTTCCTCTCCCCTTCCTCTCTTCTGTACTCCCTTACCCTTTCTTTCCTGTCCTCTGCAGCCCTTCGCTCTCTAGTCCTTTGATACAGTCTTCTTTTTAACTTTTTCTTTTTAATTTTTTAATTAATTATTTTATTTATCCCCCCCCCATCTTCTCTGGGCATCAGGTCTCTACAGGATTAGGAGCATCCTCTCCCAGTGGCGCCAGACAAGGCAGTCCTCTGCTACAAATATGCTGGGGGCCTAGAACCGGTCCATGTTCTTTGGTTGGTGGCTTAGTCTCTGGGAGCTCCCAGAGGTCCAGGTTATTTGACACGGTTGGTCTTCCTGTGGGGTTGCCATCCCTTTCAGTTCCTTCCTATGGAAACTCTTCCATAGGGGTCCCCAACCTCAGTCCAATGCTTGGCTGTAAGTGTCTGCATTTGTCTCAGTTAGCTGCTGGTAGAGCCTCTGAGAGGACAGCCATGCCAGGCTCATTTAGGATCTCATCTCCTTTAGGATCTGGGTTACCTCACTCAGGATGATATTTTCTAGTTCCATCCATTTGCCTGCAAAATTCATGATGTCCTCATTTTTAATACCTGAATAGTATTCCATTGTGCAATGAATCACATTGTCTGTATCCCTTCTTAGGTTGAATGACATTTGGGTTGCTTCCAGTTTCTGGCTATTACGAATAAGGCTGCTCCACTGAGTTCATAGCAGCCTTATTCCAAATGAGAGTCTTCTTCTGCCCTATAGTCTGGGCTTGAAGTGTGGCCCAGGATGGCCTTGAATTGCTGATTCATCTTCCTCCCTTAACCCCACACAGGGTGGGCTCCCGCACCTTTCTTCCTGTCTGATCTGCCCGGACTCCCTTGCCCCTTGCCTGATGTTAATGCATCCTCTTCCTGCAGGCTGCCCTGCCGTTAGTTAGCTTGCTCCTTCTGCAACTGTAGCAGGATGCCAGAGGAAGGGGGCAGGGAGCAGCTGCTGGGTTCCTAGACTGAGATTCTCAGGCTTCTCTTTCCATTTCGCTCTCATTAGCACACAACTTTTAAAAGTTGGCCCAGGCACAGCAACACTTTCACACATCTATGTGAAAATCCATGCTAATCTTTCCTGCAGGATGAAATTCAATTGAATGACATTCTAATAAAATACTGGCGACCACACAATCACAGCTTCCCTGCGATGCATAATTAAAATAGCACCGCAAAGCTGCTTACTGCTTCAAATAATGACTTCCTACAGACTGACAGTTACAGAGTCAGGGGTTCATTCCTGGGTGTTAAAAGAACATTTTAAAGTCTCTCTCTCTCTCTCTCTCTCTCTCTCTCTCTCTCTCTCTCTCTCTCTCTCTCCTCCTCTCCTCTCCTCTCCTCTCCTTCTCTCCTCCCTCCCCCCTCTTCCCTCTCCCTCTCATCTCCCTTTCTCCCTCTCCCTCTCCTCCTTTCTCCCTCTCTTCCTCCCTCCCTCCATCCCTCTCAAAAAGTGGGTTGTGCTCTTAATTTGTTACCACCAGGAATACACTAAAGCTTATGTTTGGTTTCAGATTATGTAGTGATTCTCAATTCACCTTCAAGTTTGCATTTCGTTGTGGTAGCTGACCTAACCCTATCTGCTGTTTTAAAATAAGTGGCTCAGATCACTGGTTTGAAGACAATTTGAACCAACCTTACACGTCACTGCAGTAGTGTTCAGGAGGGGTTTAATTGATGAGTATCTGTTCGTGTGTATAAGGGTATTCATGCACCTTTGTGTAAAGGAGTGTGAACACCAGGGGTGTGTGTTTGTGTGTGTGTGTGTGTGTGGTGTATGTGTGGGTGGGTGTGTTGTGTGTGTGTGTTGTGTGTGTGTGGTGTGTGTGGTATGCATGTGTGTGTGTGTTGTGTGTGTGTGTGTGTGTGTGTGTGTGTGTGGTGTGTGTGTATGCATGTGTGTGTGTGTGTTGTGTGTGTGTGTGTGTGTGTGTGTGTGTGTGTGTGGTGTGTGTGTGTGTGTGTGTGGTGTGTGTGTGGGGATGATGTGGTGTGTGTGTGTGTGTGTGTGTGTGTGTGTGTGTGTGTGTGTGTGTGTGGTGTGTGTGTGTGTGTGTGTGTGTGTGGCTCGCCTGGGTGTGGTGTGTGTGTGTGGTGTGTGTGTGTGGTGTGTGTGTGATGTGGTGTGTGTGTGGTGTGTGTGTGTGTGTGTGTGTGTGTGTGTGTGTGTGGTGTGTGTGTGTGTGGTGTGCGTGTGGTGTGTGTGTGTGGTGTGTGTGTGTGTGTGTGTGGTGGTGTGTGTGTGTGTGTGTGGTGTGGTGTGTGTGTGTGTGTGTGTGTGTGTGTGTGTGTGTGTGTGTGTGTGGTGTGTGTGTGTGTGTGTGTGTGTGTGTGGTGTGTGTGTGTGTGTGTGTGTGTGTGTGTGTGTGTGTGTGTGTGTGTGTGTGTGTGTGTGTGGTGTGTGTGTGTGTGTGTGTGTGTGTGTGTGTGTGTGTGTGTGTGTGTATGTGTGTGTGTGTGTGTGTGTGTGTGTGTGTGTGTGTGTGTGTGGTGTGTGTGTGTGTGGTGTGTGTGTGTGTGTGTGTGTGTGTGTGTGTGTGTGTGTGTGTGTGTGTGCGCTTGCCTGTGGTGTGGTGTGTATACATAGAGGCCAGAGGTAAATGCTAGGTGTTTTGTTCAGTCACTCCCCACTTCACTATCTTTGAGAGAGGGTCTCTCACTGACCTAGGGCTTGTTGCATGGAGTAGAGTAGCTGACCTGTGACCTTGCTCAGGATCACCTTGTCTGCATTCCCGCTCTCCTAGTGCTAGGCTGAGCCACTGAGTCCTCCTACTTGCATAACAAGCATTTAACCCAGTGGTCCACATCCCAGACCCTGCAACTTTTGGTTGGAAAGGCTCAGGGCCAAAGCAGTGGGTCTCAGGAGTGGTGTTGTCTTGTTTGCAGTGTCTTACCCTGGTGCAGCACACTGCATCAGCAGTTCTGCTGCTGGACCACCGTGGAAAGTCCAGGATGTCCCATGGAGATGCTGTTCATTTTGTCTTCCATTGCTTCACTGAAAGCTCACAGTGGCTAAGTGATGATGTAAGTTACACATGAACCTGTGGTCTCAGTGGGAAACACCTTATCTTTGACTATGAGTTTCATGATCAAGAAGACCTAAGAGTGGAGTGGATCCCTTCATGGGTTCCAGGCTCCTACATGTCCCAGGTAAAGCTGGGGTACTTTGATTCCTATCCCCATTCTCCACTTTCTCTGAAGGTGGGAGGCTGCCATGTGTTTCAGGGAGCCTGGTACACTGCTCCCAGGTAGAGTGAAGCAAAACTTAGACAAACAAGGAAGATGACGCTTAGTGTAGTGCATTAAGTACATTTTCTGGGCTTTATATCAGAAAATGAGTTCTTCATTTCCCTTGAGGATTTAAATAAAACATGAAATGGCTCCCCCTTGTTGGCTATGTTGACAAAAAGTCCTGAAGACATTATGAGAATAATGGCTTGCGACAGACTACCTGAAGGTGTCGAGGACAAGGGCTCAGGTTGGTGCGTTCGATCCAGGGGCCATTTCTCCTTCATTTTCCTGGGGGCATGGCTGACTGCACCCATTTCGGTGCATTTGACCACCTTTCCACCCTGACACCCCGGGACATGGAATAATTGAAATGTAAATCCCGGTTCTCTGTAAGCTGTGATAATTAGTCAGTGTAGACTTCCGGAGCACATAGTCTTCAGATGAATAATGGCACAAAGAACGGATCAAGGAAGGGCTCTTGGTTTGCTTTTCATTGCTGTGCTAAAATGCCACGACCCAAAGTAACTTGTGGAGGAAAGGGTTTAATGAAGCAGAGGCTTCAGGGGAGTGCTGCTCATTGGATTGCTCAGTCCAGTTTCTCACAACACCTCGGACTACCTACCTGCTCATGGGTGGCAACATCCATAGTTAGCTGGGCCTTTCCCCATCAGTCATTAATAGAAAAGTACCCCCACAGACTTCACTATAGGCCAATCTGGTGGAAACATCCTCTTAATTAAAATGCCACTTCCCAGATAACGAGGAGGTTTGTATCAAGTTCTCAAAACCCAACCGGCACGGGTGTTCTGGCCCGAGGTATACAGATGGTAATATTTCTTGGGACCTGCCTTCTCCTATCTTCGATTCTCAGAGCCTTTGCGCTTATAATCCTCTGTATCCGGATGGAAGAGGGAAAAAGGGATACAGAAGGGGGCAAACTTTTCAAAGATTTGAACCCAGGTCATCTCTTGCCTGGAACCTAGACACCCTCATGCCCCCTCCTTCGGTTTACGCCTGAGGTACGCAGCCTGACCGGAAGTACGGCGGTGGCAGAGAAGTACCACAGAGCCAGCAGCCAGATGTGCTGACCGTTGTAGCTATAGCTAGACTTCTGATCTAGGCAATAAAGCTCATTGGGCAGTTCTTAGTCTTCTCACAAACACCGCCACGCTTTGGATGTGGAGTGACTCCTGTGTTCTTGAAAGATGAGCCGCAAGGGCTGTTGAAGGCCAATGGATCAAGGCTCCCGTCCAGAGGAGAGAGGCGGGCCATGGGTCTGTTGATTGACAGCAGAATGAGCTGTCGGGTGAGGTCTGGAGGCGGTCATTGAGAATGCCTTTCTCTTTCTCACCTGCACTGCTTCTCTGTTTTGTGACGTGGACCTGTGGTGTCTTGACCTGAGTCTGATGCCTCAAGCCGTGAGCCAAAACCAAATCTTTTCTCCAGTCATGGATTTTCTCGGTGTTCTGTCATAGTGAAAGGAAGCCAGCCACACAAATGCTCCTGCTTCAAGGAGAAGGAAGCCGAGATGTTGGCATACCTGCTCGGAGTTGAACTGCAAGTGCAGAGACAGCCAACGACACGACACTCACAGGGTGCTGTTTGCTGTGGGTGGGGCTGTGGAGGCTGCAGCTCGCAGGTGTCCTCCTTTTTCTGGCAGAGAACAAAATTGGTCCGATTCTTGTGTCCAGAGCTTTCTTCGGAGGTGCTGAGAGAGCTGTGGAAGAATTGGATAAGAGAGACAAATACCATTTGGCTCATTCTCAAAAGTCTCCACTTTCAGGCCAGGCGTGAAGGCATACTCTTTCAATTCCAGTACTCCGGAGGCTGAAGCGGGAGGATGACAAATTTGAGACCAGTAAGTTCTGCAGAATAAGACCATGTCTGGGAAAACAAAAGCAATAGATCTCCCCAACTCCATTTTCAGAACCCTTTTCTTTTCTTTTCTTTTCTTTTCTTTTCTTTCTCCCCCCCCCCTTTTTTTTAAAAAAACAATGCTTGACTCTGTAAGGGACACTAGCTCTTTTTTGAGGCCAGCAGGGTAACCCAAAGCAACTTCTAACAGACTGGCTGGCAAGCAAAAGTAGCAATTGTATTTCAGCTTGAGGATCAGTAACACTGGCTGGACCCACAGAGAGCAGTGAGTGAAGAGGTCATGGTCATATCCACATCTTCAACAGCCCTAGGGGCTGGAAATGCAGAGTTGCATGTGACTTGAAATCTTCTTTTCCTTTGGAAATCTAGACAGCCCAAGGGAACCCCATATTTAGGACAATATAGCTCGACTCGCACCGTGAAAAGGGGGTGATTTTGTAGTGTCGTGAACTACACTGTAGCTCGGGGTTATGTGCTCACTCTTTACGTAAATGTGTCAGGTAAAGTGTTCCAGGTTTGCTTCCTTACAGAGCAAGCTACGAACAAATGAACTTTGAATCCTGGAGATTTTCAAACAAAAGCTCTCAAAAACGCATGTAATTGTTCCTTAAAAAAATAAAACAAACAAACACAACAGCAGTGCCGTATGTTGAGGATAACAAGAGTCTGAGCCACAACTTCCAAATTTCAAGTGTGCCTAGGATGCAGAAAGTTATAAAACATCCATTTTTAGTTGTCAACTTTCGAAATTTACTGTTTGGAAATTATTTTTAATGCCAGTATTCTGGAAGATGGTTTGAGAGACAGTATGTATGTCTGCATAAGCTATAGAATTAATTTAGTTAATGAAGGCACAGAAGCAGGACACAAGTCTTTCTTCCTTCTTTCCTTCCTTTCTTTCTATTTTTCCTTTTATTAAAAGGTGATCTTAGCTTCTCCTCTGAGCTCCATTTTCCCCGGCCTGGCAAAGCTGTTTCTATTTGAGCCTTCCTCCTCCTCCTCTTCCTCCTCCCCTTCTTTTTCTTTTCCTTTTCTTTGTTTTCCTTTTCTCTCTCTCTCTCTCTTTCTTTCTTTCTTTCTTTCTTTCTTTCTTTCTTTCTTTCTTTCTTCTTTCTTTTTCACACAGAAGTGCAGGCTAGCTAGCTGAGCCAAATCTGTCTATCCAATTACGGGGTAAGAGAGCTGACTGCAGCTTTAGGCAAAACGTGTAATCTGTACAACTTTGCAGTATCAGTGACAGCCCAATGAAAGGGAAGGAGCAATAGAATGGATATGTTACTGGAGTGGTCCACAAATTCACCGCCCTCTCCAAGTAGCCCATTTCAAACCTAACAGTGGAGAGCGAGGGGATATCTACACAGGGCCTTGAAGAATAAAACAAAGGAATGCCTACAGTAACGTCCAGGGCAGATGACTAGTGGGGAGCAGTCTCAGCAGTACACTGTGGGTCACCGAGCTGGCTTCTAATTCGAACACTTAATATAGTCTTTAAAAATCAGACTCAGTAGTGCTGGCTTCTCACAGTGAAGACAAGACTTTGTAACGTTCATTAGATTATATTTTCCATGACTTCACAGAAAATGAATTTCAGCATAATATATTTAATTCTACTTTATCACACAAAACACCACTTAAATAGAAAAAGTTAATTGCTATTGAAGATTGAGTAAAAGAAGCAGTATTAATAAGGTATACAGACTTTAGGATATCATATATGTAAAATCAGGGTGTTTATATTGTTAGAGATGAGAAGAAGCGTGTGTTTATGGAGGAAGGTGGGCAAACTGAGAGGAAGGAATGGTTTACTCCCAATCTGTGGTGCTGACAGTGATCTGTGACCACTGTCAGTCGCACACCATGACTTGTGTGTTTTCTGGTGTGTATCAGAACCAATTCCAAAAGGTAAAAGGTTAAAACAAAAACAAAAACAAAAAAACATTATGTCATCATCATCAATGTTAATGATAAAGGACAAGATTAAAATTACAGCTAGTGTTTTGGTCACTTTGAAGCCAAATATTAACTCTGTAGTCACAAAAGAGCTCGTCCAAGGTACCTCGAAAATTCAGATTTAGGTTACTTCCTATTTTAGTTAACAATTTATTTCTATGGAAAAAATATACATTGATTTGCTCTGTACGAGATTGCAAAACAGCAAGTGCATTCTTCCTTCTCGTGCAAGGAAAAGCCAGCAAGAATGAAATCAGGGCAGGGTATGCTTAAGAAGATATTTTAATTCGTGTTATCAGTATATCGAGTAGGAAACCCAAAACCTCTGTGAGCGAGGATTTTGCTGGGTCCAGCATTTTCGGTGGTAATGAAGTTTCATGGCTACTATCGCCACCATCTGGTAATCAATACAGGGGTATCTACTCCAGGAGAAATGAAAACCTTGCTCAAATGTTTCCATTTATAGTGCTTTTCTTTCTTTTGATGGGGTTAGAGCAGATAGTAGATAACTTAGTAAACTTATATTTCCAAGGCCGAGCAACCACAGACATTTTAAATTAAGTTTTGATTCTCTCTTTTTTTTAAAATTGTTTTAATGCGTTTTAAAAACGATGTCAAGACATTTAACGTGAATTTAGTCTTACTCCATAATGGCAAGGCAGGCCCCTTACTGCTTCCTTTCAATTGCTCGGTATTTCTAAGGGGCCCGTGGGAAACAAGTGTGCAGGGAAAGAGACAATGTCCTCCACCAGCTTAGTACGAGAGGATTGCCTTTCATTTACCAAGCGTGTGCTCTAAAATCATTTGCCACGCACCAACCTATTTCTAGGTCCTGTTGACCTTGAAAGAAAGAACTTGACTTAATGGCCTCAGATGTTTCATCCTGCTGCCTCTGTCTCCAGACTGTGGAGTTCATATATACATCCCCTGGGTTTTGTTAGGGTGTTTAGTCTCTACAAACCAGGCCACATTACCACCAGCTCGCTGTTCCTCCACAGAAAACACGAATGGAACACAGACTCAATCTTCAAGGCCCAGTTCCACCTCGTTGGTTGTCTCAACAATGGCCATTATCTAAAATAAAAGTGCACGTGTAGGCATCCTGTGTTACCTTCACTTTCGGTCGGTTGTCTTCTGAGAGCTTGCCCCTTTCTCTGTAATAATTAGTAGGTGCTCTGTGGCAGTGTACTTTGGAACGAAGTACACATGCTCAGTTCCTCCTTGCACTGCGATTTTTATTGATTCCTTTATATGCATCAAGATACGCTCGCACCTCCCAAGTTTGTCATCATGTGGGTTATACTACGGGACAAGCATTCGTTACTGGGCTGCTTGATTTTCTTTCCCCGGCCTGCCAGGTGTCTTGGGGTCCTTTGGACATGTCCACATTGCCCACTGAACACTCCTTTACCTCTCCTTCTCGTGCACCCAACATGGCTGGGTCATCTCTCTCTGGACCATTCCCAGTACCAGCCCTGTCTCTGCCCCCGACACCCGTTGGCTGACTTCACTCCTCCCACGTGGCCCTCCCTTACTCTTGGAGTTCTTACTCGCGTGTGTTTTCTATTTCTGTAGCTCTTCATTTCTTGGTGCTAGTCTGACATTCCACTTGGCGCCGTTCCCCACGGCTTGAGGATCTTCTTAGCAGATCTTGTAGAGCAAGTCTGCTGCTAGTACACTTCCTTAGCACCTGCTCGTCTTGGGATATTTTTAGTTTGCCTTCGTTTTTGAAGGATATTCTTGCGAGCCTTGTGTAGTTCATGGGCGACAGCTTTTTATGTCAACATCGTGGAGGTGCCATGGCATTGTCTTCTAGAAAAGCCATAGGTAATTCTTGCCACTGCTCTTCCCTGTGGGATAATATGCAATGGGCCCTCTCCCCCATGTCTGGCTTGCTTCTTTTGTCTTGGTTTGAGCATTAAACAGTATTAAGATATAGTTTTATGTTTTGCTTATTTTAAAAGGCTACTTATAGTCGGTTGAGCGACGGGTTGGTAGGATTCTTTTTATTTTTAATCTTTCTCTCGGAATGGGAAAAATCTTAGCTATTATTTCTGCAAAGACCCTCTTCCTGTTCCCTTCTCTCTCTTCCCCTGCAGTACTGTTAGTATGTCACAGTTGGCGAGACAATTTTTCCATCAGCCCAAGGCTGATCAGGCCCTCGGTGATTGATTTGCAGGCCTGTAGATCAGGCCCTCAGTGATTGATTTGCAGGCCTGTAGATCAGGCCCTCGGTGATTGATTTGCAGGCCTGTAGAGTCAGCTCAGACCACTGCTCTTTGGTCCTTGTTTTTATCCAGATCTTGCGGAATCTTTTGCCACACGTTCAGCCTAGTGTCAGTGAACAAGGGGACCTGGGGACTTAGCTGCACTCCCGCATCTTTCTGTTCCTGTGTCCCGCCAGCTGCAGTGGTAGTCATGAATTCTACCTTGTCTGACCACTCTGGCTTTACTTGATGCTTTGGATTTTGAAAGTAGCTCTGGGCAAATACTTCAGTCAGACTCCTGGGACGGGGGTGGGGGGTGGGGGGGTGGGGGGGTGGGGGGTCACTTGGAAGTCCCTTTGCCACAGCACCACACACCATGTTGCCCAAGTATCTGAAAATACTTGTTTCATTCTCCCCAACCTAGGAGCGCTTAGGTAAATGGCATTAACTTGGTACCAGCTATCACACCCATCATACCCATAAGGATGAAGAACCAGTGAGTCTTTCCATGTGTTGGAAGGTGACAAACACTGTAAGGAACAATAGAGCAATGTAAAGAAGAAGGCGAAGCTGGTGCTGGAAATCCAGCTTTACGTCAGGAAACAGGAAGCATGGTAAGCCCCTGTGGGGCACTTTCAACGCCTGAGAGAGCTAGGTTCACCCAGGTGATCGAGGTATCTGATAAGGGCATAGACTAAGTCCTCCCTAGTGTAAGGCCTGAAGGATTGATTACCAGGAGAAGTTTGGGCAGTGGGAAAGCAGGTGAAAGTGCTGTCATGTTTTAAGGCGTGGGAAGAAAGCTGTAAGCCTCACTGGCAGCATTAAGACTATGCAGGCGTAAGTTGCTTCCTACAGTCAGAGTGGTGGAGCTAAGACCAGGTCATGGAAGGTGTGTGAACTGTATCTGCAGATCTACATTTTGACCTGCCGGTCTTAGAAAACCATTAAAGGTTTTGAAGCAGCTGTGAAACTTGATCACAATGCAAGCTCCAAACCCTTAGGAATAAAAGGGGATGAGTTAGAAATGATCTCATAGGTTTTTAGTCCTATGCAGTATAGCATGTGCACTGTGGGTCCAACGTTGTCTCTGTATCAACAGACAAAGTCACCTGCTTCATATGAGAAGCCCTTGAAAACAATACTTTTCAAGACTGGATGCCTGCATACCTTACAGACAAGCTCCCATAAGAAACAAAGGGGTTAACAAATCCCTAACTGAGACAGAGAACCTTTACAGAGGAGAAAGGTTGGGACTATATGGAAGGGTGAGGGGGTGTTGGGAGGTTGAACAAGGGAGAATGTTGCTCCAGAAAAGGCATGGAATGATGGCTGGGAAGGGCATAATTGGAAAATATCTAGCATTTGTGATTGGCAGGAATTGAGGGCATCAAGTAGGGAATATCTGAGGCTGGTAGATGCTGTTCCCTACCCAGGTCACTGTGTCTACGTGTGGGTAGGGGGAGGAGTCAGAGGAAGCCTGTGGAAACCGGCTTCCTTCTTCCATCATCTGAGTCCTGGCGACTGAATCCAGGACCTCAAGTTTGGTAGTCCAATGACCTCACTCTTCATGTCATCTTCTTGGCCCCAGATGTGAAGTCTTGAATATTATGGATGGTGTGCCCCAGAAGCTGTAGATTGTGGAGTCCTGGGAACTGTGGATTGTGAAGTCCTGGACACTGAGGGATTTTAGTGGGGATCCAACCATTGGAGGTTAATGAGTACAAAGAGAATTGGTTTGGTTTTTTTTTTTTTTTTTTTTTTTTTTTTTTTTTTTTTTTTTTTTTTTTTGAAAAAAAATCCTGGCAACAATTTAAATGAAAATGAGATAAAATAACAGTAGAAGTGGTGATTTTTTTTGTATTTGATAAATGCATAGATGTGGAGAGGAACAGAAAAGAAAGGACAGCCTTGGAGTTTCTAATGAGAGTTTTTCAAGGGTTGGAAGAGAGCGGGTGTGTAAACCGCCTAGTAGGCGGTTGGAAAATCAGTTTGTATCTCATTATAACAGAGATAGGCAGCAAGATAAGTTAATTTGGTAGATGACAGTGGAACTAACATGTCTAGGGTAAGATATTAGGCTGGGGGATGCCTTCATGTGACTTGTAAAGGAGAAAATTCAGGGAAAAAAAAGGAGAATCAACTGTATTTTAAAGGAGGAACAGAAAAACACTAGAAGTCACCGGGCAGTGATGGACAGCTGTACAATGCAGAGGGAGAGAAGAACAACTCAGCAAAAGGAGAACACGGCAGGCTCCAGTCACATGGCTTCCCAGTGTGGGGGAGGGGATGCAGAGCCCCATTCATAAGGTAAGGCCGGAAGCCTCTGTAGGAGACTGACAGACTTACTGGAAGGATAAGCCAGGCCATCATTCCTGCAAGTCTCAAATCCAGACAGGCTTTGGTATTGCCTCTTGGGAGATGAGTCAGCAAACAACTGGGTGAATGGTGTCATGCTCTGCTTCTCTGACGGCCGTGGCTAGATGCCATCTTAAGAGAAACACTGTCTCAAGACTGAGCTACTGTAGAGAGCTGACAGCAGAGGCCTGGTAAGTTTTTACTGTCTGCTAGACACACCCTGGAATCACCTTGAAAGAGAAAACCTCAATTGAAGAATTGCCCAGAGCAACTAGCCGTGTCTGTGATAGGTGGTCCAGACTGATGGTCGAATTGGGGAGATGAAGCCTACTGTGGGAAGCACCATCCCTAGGCCTGGCCATATAAGAAAGCCAGCTGAGAGAGCCAGAGTACGAGTTAGCAAGCAGAATTCCTTCATGGGTTCTGCTTCAAGCTGTTGCTTTGAGTTCCTGCCTGACTTCTCTCAATGATAGCCAGTGACCTGGAAGCCTACGCTGATGTAAAACCCTTTCCTCCCCTAAATTTTGGTCATGGTGTTTATTTATTAAAACAACAGACAATTTAAACTGGAGCAACAAGGTATGATCCTACTTCAGGACACCTGGAGCCAACTCACCATAGTTCTGGAGCTGTGGACAAAGGCTGGTGTAGAAGGCAGCCACAGATTAGGGGCGTTTTGTACCCAGAAGCTTAAAAAACTGGAGGCTTCAGCACCTAAGGGCTTAATGACTAAGATTTGGTGGTCCTGTCCTCTTTGTTAGGGAGATACCGAATGCCCTGAGGTACAGCCCAGCAGGCTGCGGGAATTTTGTAGCCAGACCTGTGGTCTCTATTCCCAGGACTGAGAACTTTAAAGTTTAGGCCCATGGCCTCCTGCCTCCCCCAGGTATTTGATCGTGAGCATTAGCGAGAAGAACTGTAGCTGATCCTCTTCCCCACACCCTGCCTCCTCTACACTGCAGCAGGTCCTACCCTAATGGCTCTCAGTGTTGTACCTGCCTCTCCCAAACCCCAGACACTCAGCTGACACCCCTTGGCTTAGATATTTGTCACTCCAAGGTGTCCCTGAAGTTCAAGCCTGCCTGTCCATGACTGCAAAGATAAAGGTGACCACAAATGGGTCTGACTGAGCAAAGAAAGGATCCTCAGGAAGTGGTCGAGCCTCCGAGCTTCTGCCATGCCAGAGAGAGAATAGGATGAAACGAAGAATTCCCTAACTTCATCTGCTCCATTTCTCCATGAAGTCCGCAGTCTTAGAGAGATCAGAAAAAGCCACTGTGGTATATTATTTCTATTTCTTAATATTTTGGATTTTTGTGCATTTTTTTGTCCATCGTGTTTTCAATTTTCTCGTCCTAATATACTCATCTAACTTCTGTTAATGCTTATTATTATTTGGTGTGTGTGTGTGTGTGTGTGTGTGTGTCTATTTGTCTATGTGTGTTTGTCTATGTGTGTATTTGTATCTATGTGTTTAGTATCTGTGTGTATCTGTGTTTTTATGTATCTGTGTGTGTCTGTTTGTCTATGTATGTACAGTGTGTGTCTGTTTGTGTATCTATGTGTGTGTGTGTGTGTGTGTGTGTGTGTGTGTGTGTGTGCATGTGTGTGTGAAGTCAAAGTATGACCTGCAGGGGTTGGGGATTTAGCTCAGTGGTAGAGTGCTTGCCTAGCAAGTGCAAGGCCCTGGGTTCAGTTCCCAGCTCCGAAAAAAAAGAAAAAAGAAAAAAAAAAAAAAAAAAAAAGTATGACCTGCAGGTATCAGTTCTTTCCTTCCACCACCTGGGTCCTAGAGATCAAACCATTAGGCTTGGTGCCAGGCAAGTACCTCTAGCTGCTGAATCATGGGTAAAAAGCATAATTCCTCAATGATGGAACCTAAAGATACTAAAACAGATAACACCAGATAAAGAATTTTAAAAAGTTTACTTGAGAAAAAGAAATCAATGACCTAAAGAAGCTACAACAAGCCTCTTTAGGAAAGAGTTAGGAAGTTAGCAAATGAAATCAGTTCCTGCAGGAGAAAATGAGCATCATGGTTAAGAAAGGCAGACAAGAAAACAAGATCCTGAGACCAAAAATAAATGTGCGAATGGGAAATTCAACAACCCAAGAAAAACACATAGGAGAAACCCCACTGATAGACTATCAAACAGAAAAAAAGACTACCAGAATGGAAGACAAGGCCAAGAAACTACTACATCCACATGTTAATAAAGAAAAATTAAGAAGCAACAACACAGAGTGTGAAAACTCTTAGATATTATAAAAAAAAAAAAAAACTAAACCCCATGGGGCAAAATAAGCAAAGATAAAACTAAAGGCATAGAAAAAAGCTATCATAGTAAATTACCCCAGATCATAGGAGATTTCCCAGAACTAGAGAAAGAAATAGATACACCAACCCTAGAGCCATTTAGAACTCTAAATACACAAAATGAGGGGAGAGCCTTCCCATAGCCCATTATAGACTAGATTCCTAGAGGTGGCAACGAACAAACGACACTAAAAGCTCTGAGGAAAAGCCAGCAACTGATTTATCAAGGCAAACGTTAGTCACGCTAGTCTCAGCAGAAGCCCCAAAGCAAGGAAGCATGAAGGATATAGATGAGACCTCGACTGTAAATGACTGGCAACCAAGACTGCTATTCCCAGCAAAAATTTTATTTTTAAAAAGCTTTCTCTAAATTAGTTTACAACATATGCCATAAAGCAAACATTAACAAACATGAGAAAGTGAGTAATTTCCGTATTGTGATGGTTAATGCTGATTGTCTGAGTGAAAGAGTTAGAATCCCCTGGGAGATAGGCGTCTTGTCAAGCCTGGGAGGGCTTATCTTGATTATGCTAACTGAAGTATGAAAGCCTACCCACTCACTGGGAGTGGTACCTTTTCCTGGCTGGCATCCTGGGCTGTATAAATGCAGAAAAATGAACTGCCTAGCACCATGTATTGTGTTCTCTGTCCCTGATTGTGGGTACAGTATGGACGGCCAGCTGCTTCAAGACTTACGATGCCTTGATTTTTCCACCATAACGGTTTATCTGCTGGAATTGTGAGGCAGAATAAATCCTCTCTGCCTTAAGTTGTGTTCCTTGTAGTATTCTACTACAGCAACAGGAAGAATAACTGACACGTGTATCTTACTAGGTATAAGGGACTAAGACTAGAAATCAACAGATAAGAAACTGTAATCATATCCCTGCTCTTAAATGCTGAGTAGGTCGCCAAAGGAAAGAGAAAGGAAATTAAAATCTTACTAGAGGGGCAGCCATCTCCTAGTAACTCGCCAAAATGATGAACACAAAAGGAAAGAGGAGAGGCACTCGGTATATGTTCTCTAGACCTTTTAGGAAACATGGAGTCGTTCCTTTGGCCACATACATGTGAATCTACAAGAAGGGTGATATTGTAGACATCAAGGGGATGGGCACTGTTCAAAAAGGAATGCCCCATAAGTGTTACTGTGGCAAAACCGGAAGAGCCTACAATGTCACCCAGCATGCGGTGGGCATCATTGTAAACAAGCAAGTTAAAGGCAAGATTCTGGCCAAGAGGATCAATGTGCGGATTGAGCACATCAAGCACTCAAAGAGCAGAGACAGCTTCCTGAAGCGGGTGAAGGAAAACGATCAGAAGAAAAAGGAAGCCAAAGAGAAGGGCACCTGGGTTTAGCTGAAGCGCCAGCCTGTGCCACCCAGAGAAGCCCACTTTGTGAGGACGAACGGAAAGGAGCCTGAGCTGCTGGAGCCCATTCCATATGAATTCATGGCCTAATGTATACAAAGGAAATAAAGGACCTGGACTGCAAAAAAAAAAATCTTACTAGAAATACATAGTGGGAATTTTTGGTTTATTAAAAAGCTATGGGAATATGTTTTTGTTTTAATTCTAGGTTAGGATATGGGGCTGCTTCAGATTGATTTGTCTCATGCTCTGGCAGGGGTGTGGTTCTGCCAGCTGAATAGTTTACGTTTGGAATTCTGGGGCTCTTGCGAGGGTCTAAAAATGGCCAGTGCACCAAGAGACTTCAGTGGTCGTCGATGGTCACTGCTGCTGCTGCTGGTTGCTGCTGCTGGTTGTTTGCTCGGTTGCTGGATTCCAGGATTGCTAGTTGGAAATATTCTGATGGTTTTACCTGCCCCCAAGGAACTTGATGCCCCTAACTAGTGGGCAGTAGGCTAAAGAGACCCATGCTCTGCCTTTCCCTGTAACCTTCTTTCTCATTTTACCTAGTGTTGGGGCATGGAAGGGATAAGGGTGGAGAGGGTGGTAGGTAAAAGAACCCAATAAAGTAACCAAAAAGGACAGTTGCAGAAGAAAATTAAAATGAAAGCATAACTTACAAGAACCAAAGAACACTAACAGGAAAGTTTGCAGCTATGAGTGCTTTTATTTAAAAGCCAGAGAAATCTAAAGAGGAGATGGCATCTCAATGCTTTAGAGCAACAAGAATAAACCAAAACCAAGCACAGTAAATGGAAAGAAAAGACTATCAGGACAGGAATTAATACAATGGAGGTGGAAAGAACAAAAAGTTGGTTCTTTGGTGGGGAGAGCAAGATGAATGAACCCTTAACTGCATTAACCAATAGAAAGAGGAAATCCAAATTAATACAAGTAAGAGATGAGACAGAGCATTACAGCAGAGAACAAAGAAACCTAGAGGAGTGATATGGAGCATTTGAAAACTTATATTTAAAGGTGCTGATAATATACAAGAAATAGATAAATCCCTAGATATATATTTTATGCAAAAATTAAGTCAGGAAAGAAGAAGCAGCTTAAACAGTTAAACAGACAAACCAAAGCAACAACACTGTATTAATATTAAAGGCAGTCTCAGAGCAGAAGCCCAGTGGTGAGGGGGACTCACACTTCTTAGCCATTAAAGATGTGATTCCTCTAGAACTTCCAATGCTTCTCAAATGTTAACCACTCTAATTGTCCCTTGGACCTGGGAAAATGGAGCCTAAAAATTCGGCCATAAGAGAACATTATTCAGAGCATCAGACAATTCATTACTGTAAGGGTTAAGAGAAGTCACATGAATAAGCACATGGGTAGGCCACGTTGTGGCATGCAGGCTATATATGTTGGGCAAACCACATGTCAACAAGCCATGCATGGCAAAACCACATGATTTTCATAGAGCCATATAAACAAATAACAATAACCAGGTGTAATGAGTAATCTAAGGTAAACTCGCTCCTACCCACTTATACCCAGGAGAGGCATAAAAGCACATTCCAAGAGCAATTCCATGTTTTTGAAAAGAGGCTGAGGGCACACAACCCTTGTCTTATTTTTTTCAGAATGTTCTTACAGGCACTCAGAATTCTCATACAACTTCATTCTTGTACTGTGTTCCAGCACTCAGACTCTTTCACAAAACAGAAAGGGCAGGAACACCATTGAGTTGAATCTGCAGAGGAAGAACCACTAGAGCCAAATCAGGTCAGAACATTACAAGAGAGGAAACCACAGATCAATTGTATTGATATCATGGACACAAAAATCCTCAGTAAGATACTTGCAAAGCAGATACAATATTATATGAGGATTTACATCACAATAAAATTTGCTTAATTCCAGGGATGAAAGAATGGTTCAAAATATATGAATCTGTAAATGTGACAGCATATAAATAGACTCTGGTGGAGAAATCACATGATCCTCTTAATAGATATAAGAAAGACCTTAAAGCTCAATATTCTATCATAATTATTCATGAAAAAGACCAGAAACAGAAGGAACATACATCAACATAGCATAGGCTATGTCTAGAAATGCTATAGTCAACATTATAGTAAATGTGGAAGAACCCAAAGCATTTCTTTAAAATAGCTTTCAAAAATTTATTTTATTTGTGTGTGTGTGTGTGTGTGTGTGCATGTGTACACTTGTACATGCATAAGTGTAGATGCCTTGTGAGACCAGAGGATTTGGATTCTCCTGGTGCTTGAATGACAGGTGGTTATGAGCTGCCAGATGTGGGTGTGGGAACTCAACTTGGGTCCTCTGAGAGTTTTGTACATGCTTTTAACCACTGAAGCATTTCCGTTCAATGTGCTGCTTGAAATCTTAGCCAGGATAATAAGGCAGGAGGAAGTAATGAAAGGAGTCTAATTAAGAAAAAAAGAAGTTAGATTATCCCCCCAACACACACACATTGATATTGAAGAAGATACCAGAAGATTTGGAAAGGCCTCCCATGCTCACTGATCAGAAGAACTAATTTTGTTAAAACAACTATATTACCAAAAGTAACCTACAAATTGAAAATAGCCACTATGAAAATTGAATGAAATTCTGCTCAGAAACTGGAAAAATAATAAAGATGAAAAGGAAGTCAAAACAATCTCAGGCAGAAGACATAAGGGAGGTATGTTAGCTGTTCGCTTTGTTACTATCCTGAAATACCCGGGAACAGAGCAACTTAAGGTACAAAAAGTTTCACAGTTTTGAGATACAGTCTATCCTGGTGGCAGCCTGGTGGCTGGAACTAAAGGCAGCTGGGCCACAGTGTATCCACTCTCAGGAAGCAGGGGCCACAGTGTATCCACTCTCAGGAAGCAGGGGCCACTCAGGAAGCAGGGACCACACAGTGTATCCACTCTCAGGAAGCATGGGGAAAGGAATTCTTAGCTCAGCCGACCTTTTTCTTCTTTTTTTTTCAGTCCATTACTCCAGCTCAGAAAGGCATTGCTCACATTTTGCATAAGTTTTCCACTTGAATTAATCTAATCTAGACGATCTCTCAGAGTGCCCAGAGATTTGTTTCCATGGAGATTCTAATCCCATTAAGTTGCCAGTGAAGATTAACCATCAATGGGGACTACCTTGGGAGTTGGAAGGGGACCAGACAGAGGATAAAGCAGGAGCGTGTGTGGGGCGGGGATGCTTGTTAATATGAAGCTCAAAAACACATTTGTGACAATGTCATAATAAGACACATTATTTTGTATTTAAACTAAAAAAATCAATTAAACTTTCAATTTCAAAAACCAATTACCAATGTGTGTAATGTATTATATACACCCTTGTCCATTTACTGTTTTTCTCTGTAAAAATGATTTTGTTTATATTATATTCACTAGCATGAGCTTGGCTTGTGTTTCTAGTTATTTTCTTCTAGATATTTTACAGTTTTATTTCAGAGCTTGACTTGGTGTTTCATCATTCTAGAATGGATGCTGTTGTAAGAAAGGAATTGGAAGCCAGGTATGCTTTTCATCTACCAGTTTATTTTTTAAAAAACTTTTATTAAATAATCTGCCTTCATGCTGTTTGCTTGAAGGCCTATTTCTTCTAAACTCCTTTCCAGTGACTGCCTCTTTGGGCTTTTCCATTGCTGTCCCTTTCTTCACCAGCACAATCCCACTGTGAGAATTATGACTTGGTTTCTGAGAAGCTTGTCTTGCTATTCCTCTTTTCAAACCTCTCCCAGCTGTCTCATTTGTCTAGAAGAATCTTGGAGTTAGATTCTATTCAGTTGGCCCTCAAACTACAGCATTTTGCTGCTTCCCAAACTCAGGCGTTGAGAGCGGTTTATCCTTTCGACTTTTCCTATCCAGTTCGGCTCACATCTTCCCCAATTAGTCGCCCTTAGGCCCTCTGCAGAAGCTTAACATTTTTTTCTTCTTTGGGGGTGTGCATCTATTCTGCCTATGTCTCTGGAAATTTCTTTATAGTCTTTTATTATTGTGGATGGTTCCTCTAAGGCAGTTTGTTATTTATTTATGTAAGTTTCATCTATATAAAATAGCTATAAGTATTTTTATACAGTTACTTTGTAAACACTGGGATTCCGCCACAAATATTTTAATCAAACTTTTGTTTTAAACGTCTGAACTGTTAAACTTCAAAGATCAGATGGACTCAGTCAATTTCAATGGCTTTAAAGTTAAATGAAGAAACAATGTCCAAATTCCATCCTTGGAGCTAGCACAGATTTCTCTAGAAAGCCCTGCAGGGGGAAACAGTAGCTTTGTTTTATTAAGTGTACAGAACTATGGATGGAATCACATTGTTAGCCTTTCCCTTCAGTCCATCATCTTACGTTTTCATTCCTCTGGCGAAAGTCCCGGCATTATGCCTTCCTTATATGGGTACGTGGCATTCCTTGGTGAGGAGCATCACCTGTAGCTTGTGAACTGTGAGAATTTAGAATTTCTTTTCTCATTATTGATGTTATTTAAGGGGAATTTTTTTTTTTTTTAGTTTCTTTAGTAAGCTTGGTTTGGAGATGAATGTTAATGCTTTCCAGTAGGAATGCAATATAAACTTTATCTAAGATCTTACTTGGTATTATTGAAGCAATGAAGAATTTCCCTTGCACTATGCACGTATGCACGTGCCAGTGTGAATCTGACTGTAAATCCTATGGACGCTCTGCTTTTTGCTTCCCGATTCGTATAATTCCACAGTGTTTGCTTGCACTTACCTAGTTTGTGTCTAGTCCCATGGGGAGATGTATTCTGTTTCCCAATATGTGCATTTCCACCCTGTTTACTTGTACTTACTGAGGTCTGTGTAGAGTTCTGCAGGAAGATGGCCCAACACTTCGAGCTGGCGAGATGCCTATGTCAGCTAATTTGTCAACATTTTACTGGATTAAAAAAAAATGATGTTTCCTCCTCATGCTTTGTAACTGCTTAAACAGACTGATTAAGTCTGGTCTTTGAAAGTTAAAGCGATTCACTCATTTAAATTAAAACCGAACAAAACAAAAATAAATTATGCTTGGAAACCATAGGCTTAAGTGGGCAGGAATCTGCCCCGGGCGATGGCTGACTTTCTTATGATCCTCTTAGCCGTGAACCTCTTCTTTTCAGTTTTCTGCATTTGGAGAATTTTGTTTTGTTTCATGTTCTTTCTTGAGGACAGGCCCTTCTCTGTGTATTTACCATCCTCCTGCCTCATTCTTACAAGTGCTGGGTTTGCAATTGTGCAGGATCATATTTAGGTTAAAGTTGGGGGAATCTTGAGCACAAGGATTTTATAGTAAATATGAGAGAAACTAAAGGTGAAAAGGGGGTAGGATTATAAAGGAGGGTATTATAGACTGGATGGTGGTTTGGATGGATAGATTGGTGGAGGGAAGGTGTTGTAGAATGGATGCTGGTTAGGGGATAGATTGGTGGAGGGAGGGTGTCTTAGTCTGTGTTTCTATTCCTGCACAAACAGCAGGACCAAGAAGCAAGTTGGGGAGGGAAGGGTTTATTCAGCTTACACTTCCATGGTGCTGTTCATCACCAAAGAAAGTCAGGACTGGAATTTAAGCAGGTCAGGAAGCAGGAGCTGACGCAGAGGCCATGGAGGGATGTTCCTTACTGGCTTGCTTCCCCTGGCTTGCTCAACTTGCTCTCTTATAGAACCCAAGACCACCAGCCCAGGGACGGCACCGCCCACAATGGGCTGGGTCCTCCTCCCTTGATCACTAGTCGAGAAAATGCCTTATAGCTGGGTCTCCTGGAAGCCTTTCCTCAACTGAATCTCCTTTCTCTGTGATAATTCCAGCTTGTGTTAGGTTGACACAGAAAACCAGCCAGTACAGAGGTTGTTATTGAGTGGATGGTGGTTAGGGGATAGACTGATGGGGGGAAGGTGTTGTAGAGTGGATGGTGGCTAGGAGATAGGCTGGTGGAGAGTGTGAGAGAATGGATGGTGCTTAGGCAGTTACTCCAGTGGCTGATTTCTAAATCTAGAGTGAGGATGATAAGGATGAATGGTACGATGTAAGGTTCCAGCAGTAAAAGTCGGGGAGGGGCTGAGCAGGGTTAACAACTGAGGACTCCGGGCAGGACACAGTGGGGCAGACCTGGACAGTGAATGTGCAGGTGTTCAGAGTAAGAGGGGCAGGCATGTGTGTGGCCTTCAACTGTCCCCCTGTGCAGTGCTGTGAACAAACCTAAGGAAGATGGGCAGAATCTCAGGGTTTACCAAAGAAGGGTTGGAGAGACGACCCAACATCAAGACAGTGTACTGCTCTTGCAGAAGATCTGAGTTCGATTCCTAGCACCTACGTGAGCAGCTCAAAACCACCCATGATTCCAGCTTCCGGGAGCCCTCACAGCTCCGGCTTCTGTTGCTGCCCGCACACGCCCACACGCATATGTATATAATGTAAATAAACTAAATATTTAAAAAGACACCGAAGGGAATGCTTCCAAGAGGCTGAAGGAAAAGTTAGACAACGTATTGGTCTGAACAAAAAGGAAGGGCTCACGAAAAGAAGGCGGCCTTTAGGGTGAAGACTGCCTGAGGTCTCATGGCTGGGGGTGGCTGGCATCCTCTGAGAGGGTCAGCAGCAAGTGGTTATGGGATGGTGGGAGAAACTTTTAAGATACATTAAAAGAGGTTGAGTGCAAATAGTAATGGCTGGAGAGCGTCTTTTTGCAAACTTGCGGAGCAAGGTAAAAGAGTAGAGCAGTTTGTTACTCTCAATGTTTCTAGTGAGCGTGAGTGTCAGAAAGCGAGTAAGTCAGTTCTCACACTAGACCCAGCTGGATCAGCGAAGTGGCCAGAAAACCTCAAGTATGTGTACAAGTGTGTGTGTGTGCCTTTGTGGGAGTATATGAGTCTGTGCAATGTATGTATGTGTGTATGTGTTTGTGTGGGTGTGTACATGTGTGCCTATGCACAAGTGTGCCTATGTGTGCCAGTCAGTATGTGTATGTGTCTGAAAAGCTCTCCATTTTTAGGTCTGAAGCACCAGCTTGTTACTCATGGTTTTGTAGAACTCTTCCTGTAGAAGGCATCCTTTAATTTTGTTTCTCTGTTTCTCTTAAGCAGTACCAACTACCAACATGGGTGAGTTTGTATCAGCTCCTCACAAATAAATGGGAATGTTATGTGTGTAATTTGAAACGGAATCCGCTTTCCTATAAAAAAAATGCATGACTGTTTTGTTCTTGAGGCACTGGGCTCTCCAGCGGCCATGCCAACATTTGCTTTGCCAGTTCCTTGCGAATTGGCAGAACTTATCTTGGCCTCTCATTCTGAAGGTGCCCTGTCTTTGGAACTGGCACAGCTATCATGTGGGGAAGTGCAACCTTGACTGCCTGCATTGCTTAAGGCCTGGAAAGACCTTGGCTGGCTTCAACCAGTGGAAAAGGCCACCTCTGTACGCTTGTGTTTGAGAGTGTGAATGAGACCAATGGCTGCTTTCTGGAGGTGCCACCTACCCATGCTCCGTGGGTCACAGCATCTTCTGAGATCAGTTTTTCCAAGGAAACAAACTATTCTCTGGCCCTCGTGACCTCTGCACAGGATAACCCTTGTCTTAGTTTCCATTGCTGTGAAAAGACATGACCGAGGCAACTTTTACAAAAGACAGCATTTAATTGGGGCTGGCCTTACAGGTTCAGAGGTGCAGTCTGTTATCAACATGGCATCCAGGGAGGTTGAGCCTGATAGCTCTACATCTCGATTTGACTACAGCCAGGAGAAACTGGCTGTGTACTGTGTACTGAAACTCTTTTGTACTTGGCCAAGACTCAGAGCCCACCCCCACAGTGACACACTTCCTCCAACAAGGCCACACCCCCTAACAGCACCACTCCCTATGAGCCAAGCATATTCAAACCACCATATCCCTTTTCCATACATCTATCTTCTCTCCGTGGATACCAGATGGGAACCTCGTGAGGTGCTTGTAGCACTTTCCAAAAGCAAATTTGCAGAAACGTCTAGTGGGAATATATGCTTCAGATTGAATGTGTATCAAAAGGATGACATTTTATATACATGTATATCTTTTTTTCATAGATGAACAGGGTACTTAATTTTGGGCTTATATTCTTCTTCATGAGGTGTTTATGACGGGGGTGGGGTGGGGAAAGACCCTTGTTACTCAGAGAACACACTTTTAACCCTAGCTTCTAGGAGGATGGGGCGGGAGGATCAAGAGGTCCACCCAGCCTGGGCCACAGATGACATTAGGTTTAAAATAAAAACAAAAATAAGGATTGGGGATAGAGTTCAAAGACATGGCGCTTACTAGTGTGTACATTGCCACAGCTTGAGGCTTAGTGCTGCAAAGTGAACAGCAAGCAAATGACCATCCATACACCCCAGATAAAATGAACGCCGTGCAGCCTTCAAATGCTGTGAGTTTGTTTATACTTTGAGAAGATGAAATATAGATAGGCTTCATCGACAGTGTCAAAAATCAGCGAGAAGCAACTTCTTGAAAGTGTAGGAGCGGCCAGGAGCTTAGAATTCAGAGAATCGTTGCTGCAAAGACAATTCTGTGAACAGATGTGGTCTGGAGTCAAGCGGCACTAAAGAGCTAGGTTTCATAGGTAGAAATGGTGTGGTAGAGGCTAGAGAGATGAAGAGGGATGCTCCTGAAGGATTCTCAGCTCCCTTCCCTCCTGACTGGTTTTGTCTTGGTCACAGGGTTCCGTGAGGCTCTGACTGCTGGTCTCTGACTGGCCCCTTACATATCCAATGCAGTTATGAGCACGAGAACACTCCTGCCTTCCTCAGAATGGGGCTGCTTGGTCTGGAGAGCAGGTGTCCTCACTTGTAAAGTGTGTGATGCTGAGGTTGGGGCTACTGGGTCAAGAGCACAGATCGGTCCCTTCTCTTAGGAAGTATATAGTGTTCTGATTTGCATTTCGCTGATGACGGAGGATGTTGAACGTTTCTTTAGGTGCTTTTTTGGCTATTCGATATTCCTCAGCTGAGAATGTTTGGTTCAGCTCTGTACCCCATTTTCTAATAGGATGATTTGGCTCTTTGGAGTCTAACTTCTTGAGTTCTTTGTATATTTTGGATTTTAGTCCTCTATCAGTTGTAGGATTGGTAAAGATCCTTTCCCAATTTGTTGGTTGCCATTTTGTCCTAATGACAGTGTCCTTTGCCTTACAGAAGCTTTGCAGTTTTATGAGATCCCATTTGTCCATTCTTGATCTTAGAGCATAAGCCATTGGTGTTTTGTTTAGGAAATTTTCCCCAGTGCCCATGTGTTTGAGACTCTTCCCCACTTTTTCTTCTATTAGTTCGAGTGTGTCTGGTTTGATGTGGAGGTCCTTAATCCACTTGGACTTAAGCTTTGTACATGGTGATAAGAATGGATCAATTTGCAGTCTTCTACATGCTGACCTCCAGTTGAACCAGCACCATTTGATGAAAATGCTATCTTTCTTCCATTGGATGGTTTTAGCTCCTTTGTCAAAGATCAAGTGACCATAGGTGTGTGGGCTCATTTCTAAGTCTTCAATTCTGTTCCACTGATCTACCTGCCTGTCTCTGTACCAATACCATACAGTTTTTATCACTATTGCTCTGTAATACTGCTTGAAGTCAGGAAGTACATAGTGTCATTTACAAGGTCCCTGAGCAACACCTCTGTCATTTATTCTGTTCCAGTCCTCATCTCCAGCAATGAGAAGACCAGAGCTTCCCCAACTTACTCTCCAACATGAGATCTCTGTTAGAAACTAACTTGCAAAAGTTTGTTTTCAAATATTCCCTGCATTTAGCAGCTAAGCAGAATTAAACAATAGATCTTGTGCCTGTACCTCAAACACCAAGGTCTTATGCTAGAAAGTTTTGTTCTTTTATTCTGCATTTCTAAGCAAATGCCAGGCATGAGGAAGGACAAGGTAAAGCTATAGCTGTCCAGTACAATGGGAGACTGAAAGGCAGAGCACAGAAAGAGGCTGACTGGGAGCAGGCCCTGAACTCTAAGCTTATGTAATCACTGCATTGATTGGGATCACCTTAGTCAATCCTGATTTTGTAACCGTTAGAAAAAACAGCTCTCTTTTAAATGAGAGAGTAGTTAGGAGTCAGGGAGTTTGAGACTGCAGGAGAGAGAATCACATCTGGGTGTGCAACTTGGGTGGCCTTTCCTGAGCCTCTTCCATAGGTGTTGGAACTAGGACACTTGCTTTCCAAGCCTCATTGTGGCTATAGATGGTAAGATGATTCGTATGTGCTTGGCCCAGAGAGTAGCACTATTTGCAGGTGTGGCCTTGTTGGAGTAGGTGTGGCCTTGTTGGAGTAGGTGTGGCCTTGTTGGAGTAGGTGTGGCCTTGTTGGAGTAGGTGTGGCCTTGTTGGAGTGGGTGTGGCCTTGTTGGAGTGGGTGTGGCCTTGTTGGAGTAGGTGTGGACTTGTTGGAGTACGTGTGGCCTTGTTGGAGTACTTGTGTCATTGTGGGTGTGGCCTTGTTGGAGTAGGTGTGGCCTTGTTGGAGTAGGTGTGGCCTTGTTGGAGTACGTGTGGCCTTGTTGGAGTACGTGTGTCATTGTGGGTGTGGGCTTTCAGATACTTAGTCTTCTAGCAGCCTTCAGATGAAGACATAGAACGCCCAGCTCCTCCTGCACCATGCCTGCCTGGAAGCTGCCATGCTCCTGTCTTGATGAAAATGGACTGAACCTCTGAACCAATAGCTAGCCCCAATTAAATGTTATTCCTTTAAAAGGTGCCTTGGTCATGATGTCTGTTCACAGCAGTAAAACGCTAACTAAGACAGAAGTCAAGGCAATGTGAGTCAAACCAGGAAGGTAGCTGTTGACGAGAGCCTGACTTGGATATGTGTCAGCTAGTCTGGCTGGACAGAGATGGAGTTGGGACAAAGGATGATCATTCATACTACGATGGAGTCGCCGTAGGCAATGCACGGAGCAGGGAACTGAAGTCTTGTTGTCATCTTTCCTCCTCCACCTTGAGCGAAAGGACGAAAAAGGATGAGGTGATGTAGGGGTCACAGTGGAGGAGCTAAGCCGTTTAATGTTGCCATGACAACATTGCTGCAGACCGGCCTCACATCCCGACTTCCGGTTCATCCACGTGGAGGACAAGTCACAAGCACCGCGGCCGGACCGAGGCACCTGTGGAAGCTGAGTAAGCGAGAAGATGAGTTTCACAGTTGTTTCGAGTCATTCGTTTGCAAAACGCTATGGGTAGGGTTAGCAACTGCGTATTCGAAATTATGTTTTAGCTCTTAATAATTAGACTCCAAATTGAATCCACTTTAAGCTCTACAGTAGGACGAAACGGAATTCTTGCTTCTTCATGGCAAAAGGGTAAAGCTTAGCTTGAAGATGAAACAATCTGGGCTGCTTAGTACTTAGATAATTGTCTGTGATTATACTGCACGGAACCATTTCCACTATTAATGCTTAAATATATGTGATTCTATTTATCTCCAGCCCACAAATTTGTTAGCTGTCCTAGAGAGAGATGTTTGCATTAGAGATGGGAGCTACATGGTGGGAGGCAGAATCTTACTTCAGGGCTCAGGCTTCAACAAATTCTGCTAACAATACAATTCTGGAACTTTCTTTAGTAAAGGAATGATGTATATATATATGTATATACGTATATATATACGTATATATATGTATACATGTACATATATATATGTATGTATATATGTATATATGTGTGTATATATATAATACAGATGTATATATGTACATATGTGTATATATACATGCTGTAGTTTCTCTTTAAAAGGTAGCCATTAAATTAGATAGGGAAATAATCTGCCTGTTCTACACTTATTTATGCCTAGGGATCTGAGATATTAGTGGTTTGCCTTCCATGTACCTTACAGACCAAATGCAAAATGAACTGGAATGAATGCTGTCGCAAATCCTGTATCTGGTCATAAGGAACTATTATGGTACCTTTGGCTCTCAAACTCAGATACATACTGGAATCACTTGAGATTTAAAAAGTCCAGATTCCTGAGCTCCACCTCCACAGACCATTATGTAATTAATCTGAATTGTTGCCTGGGCTTCACGACTTTCCAAAGCTGTGGCAGAAGCGGAGACTCACTGCTTTAGCTCTAACAGGGACATGGCTACGAAATTATTTTTAATTTAGGTCTGGGAAACATCTTCATGTAGATATATTGGCAAATGCACAAGTTACATCTGTAGACTCTAATTCACCACACGAAAGTGGTTTTATTTTTCTGCGATCTTCGAAGGCTTATGACCTTCTTGAAGTCCTCTATCATCATCATGAGAAGCGATTTTAAATCCAAATCTTGCTTTTCCGGTGTGTTGGTGGGAGAACTGGGCTCTGATGATGCCCAGTAGTCTTGGTTTCTGTTGCTTAGGTTCCTGGGCTTGCCTCTCACCATCAGGTTGTCTCTGGTGTTAACTTGTCTTGCTGTCTCTGACCACAGTGGCTTGACCCTTTTGTAATCCTGTGTGTCAGCACTCCTGTAGACCTGTTTTCTTTCAGCCGGATCTAGGAACAGAGAGCCACTCCTGAGTTTGGGTGTCCTGAAACCTCCAGGCCACATGAAGCAGAAGAGTTGGTCTTACCTCTGCTCTCATGTGTGTCAGCACTCCCGGCGACTGGCCTTAAGCCCTGGGCTCAGGTAGAAACTGGAAGGGTCCTGTCCCTGACTGCTTCTAGGTCCCTGTATTCAGAGGGCACAAGGTAGGTTCCTCTTGAGCCAGTAATGTGAGCAGAAGTGGTGGTCGCCCCTGAGTTCGCAGGATTCCCAGCACTTAAAATAGTCCAGCTCTCTCCCCCACAGGACAGATTAATTTCAATGATAAAGAAATTATCAAAAAAAAGCCCAATGTACACTTTGATCCTTGGTTTACTCTCATTTTGATTAAGCATAGCAAGCTTAGAAAAGAATATTACAAAATCTATGGCTCAGATATTAAAGGGGCACCAGGAAGTGGAATCCTGTGTTCAAGGATATTGAATGTAATTAAGGGAGTGGTAACTTAGGGCAAGATCCCACACAGGTAACCTTATTGTTTGTGCTTTTGCAGTTGAACAAGAGGTAGTTATATCATGTTAGGCATATTGTTACCTGGTTTTTGTTTCATTTGGACTTTTAATCTGGGATGAACTATAATCCAGAATTGGAGGATACGCCTGTGATCCAGATCTTGCAACATAGTGGCCATGCTTATAAAGATCATGTAAAGATGAATTAAAGGAAAGCTTAGGTCTAGGCAAGGTAGTACACTCCTTTAGTACTAACACTTGAGAGACAGAGGCATGGAGATCTCTGAGTTCCAGGTCAGTTTACAGAACGAGTTCCAGGACAGCCAAGCTTAGGCAATGAAGGATGTAATAGAACCAGGAGGGGCATGTTCCAGCCCCAGCAAGCAGCAGCAGATTACGACAGGTTCAGCCATGTAGCTTTGACTTTAGAGTCAAGACTAAAAGGGCTTCCTGGAAACTAGTGATGATTAAAAGGAGACCAGCATCACTGAGGTGAAATCTTCTGGGAAGCCTTTTCTAAGAGAACAAGGAAGCTGTGTTCCAGAGATGGCTAAGGTTGTGTCTTGTGCTGGCTGTAGCTGTACTTGGTGAGGTTATACGAGTAGCCCAGGTGGTACTTGTTGAAGGCATGAAGCAGGCTTAGAGAACAGCTGGAGCTTGGCACTGTGAGAGACCAGAGAAGGATATTGGTAAAGGTGAAACCTTAATTGCAGTTAGTGGCCCAGGACTGAAGGGGTCATGCCAACAAGTTGAGGTTCGTCATCATGAAGAGAACCTCTTGATGAAGTCTACCTGTACTGGAAGACCCCAGCATATTGGAGATTCCAGTACCATGGGAATGATGACCACTACCAACAGCAGCAGTGGGGTAGAGTCAAGCAGAGCCTAGAGTGCTACAGAGGGCAGAGCTGGAGAAATGACCCAAGCCTTTTGTAGAACCCCAGGATATCGTGTGTGGGTCCCAGACACTAGAACAAGACACTGTAAAGTTGAAGTTTCCTTGGAGACCCCAAGATGTTAGAGATGCCAGGGCCATGGGATACCTGCCAAGGAAAGCTGCTAATAGGGAGTGGAACCAGCCCAAGAGAAAGAAGTTTGTTGTAGTCAACAGAGAAGAAAGGAGTTGGGGATGTGAAGAGCGCGTTGACATCAGCCATGGAGATGCTTGGTGTTTGCCCAGTTGATTTTCTGTCTTGCTTTAGTCCAGTTTTTCCTCACCATGATGTTTTAGAACGGTAATGTATATCCTGTAATGTTGGGAGTCTGTGATCTGCTTTTTAATTTTTTATTTTATACAGGGTTAGAGTTAAGAGATTGGGTGAATATCAGAAAAGAGTTTAACTTTGAACTCTTAAACATTGTTGAAATTATAATAGACTATGGGAACTTCTGAAGTTGGACTAAATATATTTTGCATTATACTATGGCTAGGTATGGCCCCCATAGACTCACGTGTCTGACCTAGGGTACGGGGCCCAGAGAGTAGAATATTGCAGTTTGAATATGCTTGGCTCATGACAAGTGGCACTTTTAGGAGGTGTGGCCTTGTTGGAATAGGTGTGGCCTTTTGGAGGAACTATGTCGTTGTGTAGGTATTGAGGGATTCTTGTACTTAAGTTCTTCCCAGTGTGGAAGAGACCTTCCTCCTGACTGCCTGCAGAAGCCAGCATCCTGCTACTGCCTTTAGTTCAAGATGTAGAGCCCTCGGCTCTTCTACATGTCTGCCTACAAGCTGCCATTCTTTCTGTCGCAATGATAATCAACTGAACCTCTGAATAATTAAATGCTTTCCTTTATAGGAGTTGCCATGGTCATGGTGTCTCTTCACAACAATGAAACCCTAAGACATAATTCATGTAAACTCCTTTAGGCATTATCGTTTAAGGAGCTGTACCTGTTTAGTGGAGTCAGGGACAAAACGACATCTTATATTCCTGACGAAGAATTTAATTTGAAATGAAATGACATTTCTATAGACAGGGACCTAGGTCCTCCTCATCTCAAATATTCAGAATTAAAAATTACCTAGGAAGAGCCTCCTTTCAGTGATGTAGACTTCGGAACTATCCTGTTTTCACTTGGAGTCATGTACGAGCAGCCAGCTCTTTCACAGGTTTCCCTGGGTCTCTTGGTAGAGCGAGGGAATGATGGATGCGGATTGGTCAACGGTTCCTTTCAACCTGCTTTGTCTTGAGTCCTAATGCAAGCTCACCATATTCGCCAGTGCATAACTGAAAATAAACAAACATCTAACTTCTCGACACCACTTGAAGTGGACTGCTTTCCGAGGGAGGGAATACAGAGGTATCCCAGGCTAACTTGTTCTTTGCGTGTGAGGAATTTTAAGTCAGTTAGTCTTTCCTTGACCATGACATTGCCTGCGAATACGCACTGAGAGTGGGTATGAAAACACGAGCCTCCAGGCTTCACCTCCTCCAGCCTATAGAAGACTGCCTACCCCTACCAGGAGAGCAAATTTGCAAATCAGTTATTTATTTTACTCTGAAGTATGAATAACATTTTATTAAGAGACCCAAAAAGGAAGGTAGCTCGTGAAAAATATGCACTGCACTGAAAGATTGCAAAGAGCTCCACCTCGCTCTTCTAGTTCTAAGATTTTCTGCACAGATGCTGTTGAATGTCCAGGGTTCCGTGGCAGACTTGAGCTTGGGCCAAATACTGAAAAAATGTGAGCGAACAGCTTCTAAGCTAATTTGGTAAATGAGGACACATTGTAGAAGTGACTAATCACCGCATGAAAGCAATCTTAATTTGTACCCTGTGCCTTTGTTCCACCCCTCGTCACTGACTGATGCGTCGTTTGCTTTTAGAACCTGGAGAACAGTTTTACTCATTAGATAGTTTGTTTAAGTAAATGCCCCCTGGGAGCACTATGCCTAGCTAATATGACAGGTAACAATGAAGTAGAGAGTTCCAATGGGAGCAGCAATATACATTCTTGTGATTAGTGCTGCATGGGTGCTATTAGAGCTGGCTCGCTGATAAAACCGAATTCTAAAGTGAACCACCAACCATGAGGGCATACAAATGAATATGTTGTGTTGAGATACTCAGTCTGACACATCGGACCTTGAGTAGAGACTTTGAAAACTGTACATGCACACCACTCCTTGTTCACGTCTTGTGTATCTTTGTTCTGTCCACAGCGTCTCTTGTGTTACTTATATGTAAGTAACAATGTCTTCATTTGTTATCCTAGTCAGTGGTTGATTGCCGTCAAGAAACGCTATGGCCACCCTCAGCCACCCTTTTCCCCTTAGGCTGGGCTTTGTGATTACCCTCTCGATTTCCTTGTGAGCTTTGGCCATTTAAACATCCTTAGGAAACACAGACACATTATCTTCTGCCTCTCCTGTCCACTTCTGAACCTTTGCTGTCCTGGCTGGCTGGTCCCTGTGGTGCCTGTGGGATGTTCTTTGGCGTTTTTGTCTCCTCACTGGCCCTCAGGGAATGTCTTGTTTCTACCCACTTGTTTTATGATTGGGAGAGACCCCTGGCCAAAGCTAGCTTGCTTTCTGGAATCTGCAGTGTCTATTGTGTTCATAGTTACAAAGTATCTCCCAGGCCACACTTGTGACCAATAGGAGGGCTGGTTCCTCTTCTTGATATGGAAAAGTTCTCAAAAAGTGTCTAGACCAAAGCACTGTCTAAATAGAACCATGCAGAAGGGAGAAAACCGGGCCTATAACAGAGGTAACTGAAACTGTGCCATTTACTCCTGGGCTTGTAAGAAAATGTGACTGAATGCAAATAAAATTCATTTCTCTTCCAATACACATTCTTATAAAACTCAATAATTTTTCTGTTATCAAGAGCATATTTTGATATTTTTAGCCCTCTAAAAAGTGGCCAGATTTCTTTTAATTGCAGAGTACATGTATTTAGTTCAGTTTGTGCAAATCCAAATGTATTTAAAATATTTTATGTATTTGCTTAAGTGATTGGCCAGAAGCAATGTGAAAACCATATTGGCCGAAAGTACTTTTCATTTTAATTTTTCCTCTTTTTAAGCTCTTTGTCTCAGATATTTGTCATAGCAAGAAAAAAGGTATGGACATAAGAATCAGTGTTCTCTAGACACAGATCTAAAGGTCCTTAATTCCAAATCAATAAGTAATCTCCAGGAAAGCCAATTAATTTAACATCTAAAAATTGAAATCTAAAAGAGGAACATTACTTCATTAGATGTAGAAATCTTTTTAAAACTATCTGTTTATGATAAGCCCTCCGTTTTTACTTCCTGGGTGTTACAGAGTGTGCACCACTCCCAGCAAGCCACTCTTCCAATGCTCCTCCTATCCTTCCTTCACCCTACCTTAAAGGGCCGGTTGTTGCCAGTGTCTGCATCGTTTGGGGATTCTCTGGCAGATCAGATTAGACTTTGGTGACGTCTGATTGCAGTTCAGGATCTTGGAGTTTGCTCACCTACCTCCTTTCTAGCTTGAAAACTTTTTTTCATTTGGAGACAGGGTTTCTCTGTGTTAACCCCAGCTGTCCTGGAATTCATTCTGTAGACCAGGGTGGCCTTGAACTCAGAGACCTGCCTGCTTCTTGCCACCTGCATGCTGGGCCTGAAGGCATGAGCCACCGCCTGACTAACTTACAAAACTTATCACTCTTCTGGTTTGTTTTCTCAGTGCTTGTATCTTTTCTTCTCTTTTTAAAGATTTATGTTTTTATTTATTCGCTTTACATCCCACTCACTGATTCCCTCCCCATCATTTGCTTCAGAAATCCTTCCACCTCACCTTCTTCTCCTCTGAGTAGATTTGCCTCCCCCCGACCCCCACCCCTGGGTATTCCCCTACCTTGGCCACATCAAACCTCCGTGAGGCCAGGTCCATCCTCTCCCACTGAGGCCAGCCAAGGCAGCCCAGCTAGAAGGCACAGACAGGCAACAGCTTTTGGGATAGCCACAGGTTCAGTTGTTTGGGACCCACATAAAGTCCACATCTGCTCCATATGTGCAAAAAGACCTAGGCCATCTCTGTATATTCTTTGGTTGGTGGTTCAGTCTCTGAGAACTCCAAGGGTCGAGGTTAGTTGACTCCGTTGGTCTCCCTGTGGTGTTCCTCCCCCCTTATAGGCTGCAATCCTTCTTTCTCTTCTTCCATAAGAGTCCCCGGGCTCCATCCACTACTTGGCTGTGGTGTCTGCATCAGGCTGAGTCAGCTTCTGGGTGGCGCCTGTCAGAGGACAGCCATGCTGGACTTGTATCTGCAAGTATAACAGAGTATCATTCACAGTGTCATGGATCGGTGCTTGCTCAAGGGATGGGTCTCACGTTGGGCCAGTTACTACTTGGCCATTGCCTCAGTCTCTGCACCATGCTGTCCCTGCATTTCTTGTAGACAGGATCAATTTGGGGTTGAAAGTTTTGTGGGTGGGTTTGTGTCCCTGTCACTCCACTGGGGTTCTTGCCTGGCTACAAAAGGTGACCTCTTCAGGATTCATATCCTCAACCATGTGAGTCACATCTAAGAACACCCCTATTGATTCTTGGGTCCATTCCTTATTCCAGGTCTCTGTCTCTTCCTGGAGTTGCCTCCCTACCTCCTCATCACTGTCAGGTGCAGGTTTCCATTCATTCTCATGGCCATCTGGCCGTCCCTTCTGTCCCTCCCCACACCTGCTCCCTCCTGCATTCCCCTCCCCATCTCCTCTCCCACCCAGTTCCTTCTCACCATCTGCCTCTTATGACAATTTTATTTCCCCCTTTTTATAAGATTCAAGCATTCTTGCTTGTGCCTTCCTTCTTGTTTAGCTTCTTTGGGTCTGTGGAGTGTAACACGGTGTCTTAGTGAGGGTTTTACTGCTGTGAACAGACCCCATGACCAAGGTAAGTCTTAGAGAACATTTAACTGGGGCTGGATAACAGGTTCAGTCCATTGCCATCAAAGTAGGAGGATGGCAGCCTCCAGGCAGACATGGGTCTGGAGGAGCTGAGAGTCCTACCTCTTGTTCTGAATGCAGCTAGGAGATGACTGGCTTCTAGGGAGCTAGGATGTGTGTCTTAAAGCCTAGATGCACAAGGACACATCTCCTCTAACAAGGCCACACTTCCTAATAGTGCTACTCCCTGTTCAAACCTTCACACGTGGGTATCCTATACTTTATGGCTAATATCCACTTATAAGTGAGTACATACCATATATGTCCTATTGGGACTGGGTTACCTCACTCAGGATGATGTTCGTAAGATCTATCCATTTGCCTGCAAACTAAAACTGGAAATAGTTTTACCTCAAGATTCAGCTATATATCGCTTCTGGGCATTTTCCCAAAAGCTGTTCCTCCATCCCACAAAGGCTCAACTATGCTTAGAGCAGCTTTATTCATAATAGCCAGAACCTGGAAGTGAGATGTCCCCCACAGATAAAGAAAATGTGATACATCTACACAATGGAACACCGTTCATCTATTAAAAACCAAGACACCATAAGTTCCGTTGTAATTTTCTTCATGAAGCCTTGCCTCCATTTCCCCCATGTTGTCCTGTAACTCCAACACCAGATTTCTTTTGGCCTTCATGGCGCTGCCCCCACATGCATACACATGTGCACACCTATGTGTGAACACACATGTATGAGATATTTTAGAAATTGGATTATTTGTCTTTTTATTGTCGACTTACAAATTTCTTATTGATTCTGGACTGAGATCGCTTTGGCTGGAGGGAGAATCCCTTATCTGAAATGATTTGTGTCTTAAATGGTTTGGAGTTGAACTTCTCTGGGGTTCGTGGGTATTTGCATATGCATAATGAGATTCCTTAGTAGTGGAGCCTGAGTCCACAGGTGAGCCAGCCTGTGGGCAAGACTGTAGGACTTGTCCAGCATGTCTCCACTGAGACTGTGGTGCCTCAGAGGTCAGATGTGGATTTCCTGTGGGCTCTCCCTTTCACCTTCACAATCGTCTTTGATGCGCAAATGTTTTAATTCCAAGTAATATTCAATATTCAATTCAATTCTAGAAAAGCTGTGCTTTTGACACCACAGCTAAGTCATCATTACTTCATCCACGGGCCCAAAGATTTATTTGTTATTTCCTCTAGGATTTCATAGCTACTATAATCAGACAAATAATTCACCTGTGGTTACTTGTAATGTGTGTTGTGCACTAGACACTGGAATTTTCTTTTGCGTATAGGAATCAGAATTTCTGCTCCCTTTAAATTACCTTGGACCCCTTATGGGAATTAAAATGACCAGAAATGTTTTAAAACATTAAAAGCAGAATCTCCATCTGCTTTTAATGCTTTTTACATCCTTTGACAGCTGCTGCTGCTGAACTGTTTTGAGCACTGTAGCTTTTCCTAATGTTTGAAACCAGGACATGTCAATCAACCAACTGGGTTCATTTCAAGACTGATTTAGCTATTTATTCTTGATCCACTGCATTTCTAAGATCAAATTATTGTTTTAGTTTAAGGAACAATTTGGATTTTGATGGAATTTGTGGAGTAATTTCAGGAATATTTCCATCTTAACATCAATCAGTGAAGTGAAGCATGGGGTATTCCTGAGTTTATTTGATTTTTTTTTTAGGTTTTTATATATTTTTCTTTTTCCTGAGTGTCTTGCAAGTGTTGGGTTAAATTTGGTTCTATGTGTTTAATTTTACTTCTTTTGGGGTCATTTACATTACTTCTTTAAATTTGTTTTAAGAATTAAAAAAGATTTTATCTTTAGTTGTATGTATATGTGTGTCTGAGGGTGGGTGTCTGCACATTAACATAGTGCTGGGGTAAGCTAGAAGGAGATCCACACCGTGGTGTGGACATTATAAGGATAGTGAGGCACCTAAAGCAGATGCTGGGAACTAAACTCAGATCCTCTGCAAGAATAGTGCACGCTCATAAACACTGATCAGGTCCTCTGTAAGAATCAGGCTCATAAACACTGATCAGAGAATGGTGCACGCTCATAAACACTGATCAGATCCTCTGCAAGAATGGTACAGGCTCATAAACACTGATCAGACCCTCTGTAAGAATAGTGCACGCTCATAAACACTGATCAGATCCTCTGCAAGAATGGTACACTCTTGTCAACGCCCACTCATCTCTCCAGGCCTAGATTTTTCACTGTGGTACTTTTTGTAGCAGTAGGTGATAAGTACTCCAGTACTTGCCCTGGTGGCACAAGTTTCTCAATGCCCACCCCAATGTTCTGGATTCCTGAATGAAAGATACACATATGTATACATGCATGTGCACACACACACACACACACACACACACACACACACACACGCAGCCTTATATTTAATATGCATTCATCAGCTCAATGATCGGGCTTTTCTCAACCTTCCCATGGCTAACACATTCTCCCCTCTGATATTCCTGAATTATTATTCCATCTTGGCTATCCTGCACGAAGGCCTGCAGCCCTCCTAGACCATGATCCCCGAGTCTTACATGTTGGCTGTCTCTCTATCCTGCACTGCTCAAGCCTGATCTTTCTGCTTTCCCAGCGTGATGGTTCTTCTTCCTTCTTCCTTGTTGGTCCTCTCTCCTGAGAATTTTAAAGTCCCGCCCCCTCTCTCCCTGCTCAGCCTCTGGCCACTGGCACCTTTATTTACCAATCAAAACCAACTGGCGGCAGGGACCCTCAGCATCTTACACGCGGATTCTCAGGCAATTTTGGGAACCCAATTAATATAAACTAAATCCACAACACTTTCTTTTTCTTTTTTGGTAATATTGGGCATCACACCCTGGACCTTGTGCATGATAGGCAATTGTGATACCAGTTATATCACTAGCCAAGGTGGTATAATTGATGTATATTATAATGCAGTACAATATAACACATTATGATATACTAATATATATTTCATTATATATATATATCATCAATTGATTGCTTTCTTCTTTTATAATTTTAGAGTAATATCCCATTGTTATCTTTTCTCCCATTGAGGGACATATAGTTCTACTCTGATATATTCTGAGTGATTCTGCTATAAACTTTTTGTCTTAGAGTTTTACTGCTGTGAACAGACACAATGACCAAATCAAGTCTTATAAAGGACAACATTTAATTGGAGCTGGCTTACACATTCAGAGGTTCAGTCCAGTATCATCAAGGCAGGAACATGGCAGCATCCAGGAAGGAATGGTGCAAGAGGGGCTGAGAGTTTTAAATCTTCCTCTGAAAGCTGCTAGCAGAAGACTGGCTTCCAGGCAGCTAGGATGAGGGTCTTATAGCGCACACCCACAGTGACACACCTACTTCGACAAGGCCACACCTTCTTTTAATTTTATTCCATCTTTACTAACTTGGGTATTTCTTATTTACATTTCAATTGTTATTCCCTTTCCTGGTTTCTGAGCCAACGTCCCCCTAACCCCTTCCTCTCCCCTTCTCTATGGGTGTTCCCCTCCCCATCCTCCCCCCATTATCACCCTCCCCCCAACAATCACGTTCACTGGGGGTTCAGACTTGGCAGGACCAAGGGCTTCCCCTTCCACTGGTGCTCTTACTAGGATATTCATTGCTACCTATGCGGTTGGAGCCCAAGGTCAATCCATGTATAGTCTTTGGGTAGTGGCTTAGTCCCTGGAAGCTCTGTTTGGTTGGCATTGTTGTTCATATGGGGTCTCGAGCCCCTTCAAGCTCTTCCAGTCCTTTCTCTGGTTCCTTCAACGGGGGTCCCATTCTCAGTTCAGTGGTTTGCTGCTGGCATTCACCTAAGGCCACACCTAATAGTGCCACTCCCTGGGTGGAGCATATACAAATCATCACACTTTTCAAACCTGATTTTCAGTGGGCACACATACTTATCTTGGATCTATACCTATGAATAAAACTTCTGGACCATTCTATGAATGTCTATGAATATATAAGTAACTCCAGCACATCTTGTGACTAGCCTAGGTGATTTACTTTATTTCTGTACTTTGGCTGTGTCAACAGTTAGAAATAATTCATAGTGACTTTTATGCATTAGAGGTGATTAGTATATATCAAAATTGAGGAAGCAAGGGCAGACCTTTGCAGAATGTTTTAGTTTGGTCTTAGGTTGTGAAGTTTGAGGATAAAAGTGAAGGAAAGATAATATGCAGTTTAATCAAATTCAGTAGATTTTATTTTTCTAAGATAAACTATATAAAATAAAATTGGTCTTGTGGGATGGCTCAGCAGGTAAAATTGCTCACTGCCCAGCTTAACAACATGAGGGTTAATTCTTCAGATCCTTGTCAGGGAAGGAGAGAACCAACTCCTTCAAACTGTCCTGTGACCATCACACATGTGCCATGACTGGAGAGAAAGGATGGGAAAAAACAAAGTCAAAATTTAAAGGAAATATTCCTCTCCCAGGGATAGAAAGACTGGTTTATTTGATGTTGGTGTGGTGACAGACCTAGTTAAAGTGTGACTGGTTCAGCTCTCCTTCCTCCCCGCCTAGTTCCAGAAGAAGCTCTCTCTCTCTTATGAAGCAAAGCCACACATGAACTCTACTCTGATGCAATCGTATGTGCCCTGTGGAAGTGGCTCAAAGACAGACCAGTGTTACTCAGTTGTGAAAATACGTTTGTAGACGTAACGGGCAGATTTTTGTCACCCACCCTATACTACAAATTCTGGATGAGGTTAACTGCTTACTGTTTAACAATCTTGAACAACATTGTGGCAGTTTGGGTGAGAATGGCCCCCCATAGAATCATATATTTAAATATTTGCTCACAAATTTGTCCCACTGTTTGGGAAGGACTGGGAGGTATGGCCTTGTTGGAGGTGGTGTGTCATGTCATGTGGGCTTTGAGGTTTCAAAAGACTCCAGCCAGCGAGATATAAACTCTCAACTGTTTCTGATGCCTTCCCTCAGGCATCACGTGTTCTAATCTCCTGACGCTGTAATCCCAGTCAAATGCTTTCTTTGATAAGCCTTAGTCATACTATTTTGTCACAGCAATAGAAGAAAAAAAAAAAAAACTAAGACGGAAATCTTAAACATTTGGGGAAACTTAGATGTGCTGGCCAGGTTCTTTTACTTGGAGAGGGAAAGAAAAAAAAACTTCACATGAAAATATGTTAGAACTTTAACTAAAATTAGATAAAACCATACATTTCAACATTGGCAGTAGTTTGGGTCTTAATGAGAAATGAAAAAGAAGCCAAATTTGAAGAATGTAAAACGTACTTAAAGTTTGAGTAATTCGTGGGTACTTTATGGAACATTTTGATTCGCTATTTTTGGGTGCAGATGATATAAAGTTATTTCGCTTAAGTGTCAGCATAGCTAGCAAGCTCGAAGTCTGTTTCTTGAGTATAAAGGACATTATGGTGGGGTATTTTTTTTGTCTGTTTGCATGTCTTTTTCTTTGGTCATTCTAGTATCTATGTTCATGACTTTGCCTTCACATATTTACTGCAAAATTTTGTTGCCTCCTCCATTTCAAACAGTCTCTCAGGGCTCTGTGTTGATCTGAGGCCGTGAAGACTCAAGCTTTTTAACTCTGCTTCAGGACCATATATTCCATGTCCTGTTACCTTTGTCCTCCAGAGCCTGTTCTTTATGACAAGTGCTCTCTCTACTTCCTGATATCATCTACGAGAGCCTCCCTGACTCTGTCAGACACGATGAAAGCTCTCCATAGCAACGGCGAGGCATTCCCTCCCTTGGACTGTTCGCCTGTGGATTTTGTGGAGCCCACGTCAGGTCCTTTAGCTGATGCTCTCTGTAGAGTAGGTTTTCCTGGAGAAGGTCATCGGTGACCCTGGGAGGAAGTCACATGACCTTTCTGAGTCCGTGCTGTCAGAGCCACCACCCATCATCCTTTACCTTAATCTCCACCGGCGGCTGATCTGATCCTTCAGTTCCAAGCTCTATTGGATGCTTTTGTTTCTTGTCCATCGTCATTTTTTTTTCCCCCTCCAAGATGGAGTTACACAAGATGCCTTTGACCCAGTTGTCCCAATCGCTCACTCGGAGTGACACTTCTAATGTGCCTGAGAATAAACCACCCTTTCATTGTCTTAAACCACCAGGCAATCTGACAGCATGTGTCACTAGCCGATAACACCGGTAGAGAAAGAAAAACAAACTTCGGCACACTCACCTGCGTAGGTTGGTAGATGAGTCCTGAATACGGACCTAGAAAGGTTTCTAGAATATTAGTCATCTCATAGTTTGGTTTTCTAGAAAAGCAGCACCCAATTCTTTGTGTTACCCTGAATAAAATTTATTTTTTTTTTTTACAAGTGTCTTTAAGCTGTACGCCATCACCATCCAAAGATGTCTTGATAAAACCTTGGGGGTGGATTTTCGTTCTCTTATAAGAATTCATCTCGAAATGTCAAGATCAGGAAGACGAAAACAGCTGAAGCCGTCCAGCTGAGTGTGTGTGTGACAGTCACTGGAGACCGATGGCCGGAAGTCCTCCACACAGGCTTCTCCCTACTTGGCTTACTTACACATTCGTTTTTGGTTACCTTTGAGATCTTGACATTCCTTGGGGCTGCCTAGGAAAACAGAAGGAGCAAAATAGTGCTGGAGGGCTCTGCTAAGTCAGGAAGAGCTTTGGAAGCAAGAGCTGTACCTTCTAGGCTACTACTGTGTTTCAAAAATGCAGGAGGGGTTGCAGTGTTTGTCGTTCAAGTTTTTTTTTCCCTTTTGGATAATAAAAGACTCCAAAAGAAAAACAACAGTGAGGATAGTTTGAGGATTTTTTTTGATTTATCCTGGACTTTTGTATTGGCTAACTTTTTTTTTTTTCTGGAGTTTTTAAGTCAGAAACCCTGAAAAATTGAATAGCATTTGAATTGATGCACTGAGTGAATGGACTGTTTGTAGACCCTAGGAGGGAGGAGGGAGAGGAAACACGTGGAGTATAACAAGTAGCAAGGGGCTGGCAATGGTTGGGACCACAGCACGGTACCTAGACCTTCAGGATCCGGTGCCAGAAATGGTTGAGGATTTCCCCCCACCCAGCCCTACCCACGGTTCCTAGATCTTCAGGACCTGAGTAATCTCCAAGGCCAGAGCTCCAGGAGTAAGTGGTCCCAGGAGGAGCTGCAGTCCTGGGTAGGAAGACACTTGGAGAACAAGGATGCACAAACACAGCCTGCTGGAGTGCAGTCTAATCGGCCCAAACACTTTGCCCATTTATTTTTTCCTGCCTGATCTTGCTCCATCAAGACTGGAATTCCCTGTCTCTCGGCTGGGTTGGACAAAAGCATGGATGGGAAAGTTGCAAGGAGAAGCCAGATGTGTTTCTGTCCCTTGTCACTCCCATGCCAGCGCCTGCTGAGCAGGTGTGTCAGAGTTCTGGCTCCTGCCTGCCAGCCTGTTCAGTTGTGACCCCTCTGTTGCTAAGCTTCAGGCTGGCCTACTCCCCAGCAGCTTAGCTCCTCTGTAACCTTTTAAACCCATTTCCAGCCTTCTTCCCCTTTAACAAGGGAAAGTGCTTTCCAGTTCCCTGTTTGAGCTAGTTACTACCTTAAATGGCACCATCATATCACCATCGCATCTCCTTGATAGCCAGGGTTTCTATCACCCGTCTGGTGTTCGCTGTGGTAGACTTTCTGTCTGCCACCCCTACTGTACTCTCTGAAACGTAAAAGCTTTATCGGTGGAGATGTCTGTTGATTGCCTTGTGTTCTCACAGTGATCGTTTCTGGCACAACACTGGCACTTTTGTTTCATTTGGTTTGCCTGTAGGGGAAGTACTTCAGCCTCTGTTCCGCGCAGTGTCGACAGTAGCAGATTTTACTTCATAATTTTAACTGAAATAAACATATTACATCTCTCTATTCATTGGACTTTATTTCTATGTGTGTGTGTGTGTGTGTGTGTGTGTGTGTCTGTATTTTCATTGAGTGTGTGTATACACTGAGTATTTGAATTCAGGTGTGCACATGATATAGTGCTTGTGTGTGTGTTTAGATAGCATGTATATACGGAATGTTTGAGTTCAGGTGTGTGTAAGCCATAGTGCTTGTGTGTGTGTGTGTGTGTGTTTGTGTGTGTGTGTGTGTGTTTATGGAACGTGTGTATACACTGAGTATTTGAATTCAGGTGTGTATATGCCATAGTGCTCCTGTGTGTGTGTGTGTGTGTGTGTGTGTGTGTATTTTCATGGAGTGTGCGTATACACTGAGTATTTGAGTTCAGGTGTGCACATGACATAGTGCTTGTGTGTATGTTTAGATAGCGTGTATATACGGACTGTTTGAGTTCAGGTATGTGTAGGCCACAGTGCTCCTGTGGTGGATCAGAGGACCTTGGTGTTAGTTATTGTCTTCCATGTTGTGTGAGGTAGGTGTTGTTCCTGGCTCAGCTGTGCACACAGAGCTCCCTGTGCGGCCAGCTTCCTGGGATTCTCTCCTATCTCCTCCTCTCACCTTGCCTTAGCCCTAGGCTTGGGCATTCTAGATGTGTGATACTCTCTCTGTGCCTGTAGTGTTTTCTACAATTTTGCAGACACATTACAGATACAGGCTTTGTTATTTCTCTGTTTCCCTGCTTTCAGTAAACCTTTCAACGATGGGCTTTCCCTACTGCTCTTTTGGGGCCGCAATCCCGTGCTTTCCTTCTTTAATGATGTGTGTTGCACAGACAAATTTCCAATTCCAAATTTTCCCTGTGCCATTGGGATGCTGTTGGTTTGTTTATATTCTTTTCCTTTTGTCACTGTTTTTATTGTATTTGACTGGAGGTTTTTAAAAATATATCGATCTCCTGCTTTCATCCATTTATCATCTATCTGTCATCTATCATCTACCTATCTATTCATCCATCCATCCATCTATCATCTATTATTTATCTATCATCTGGTTTTATCTGTTATCTATCATCTATTTATCATCTGTCTATCAATTATCTATCTATCTATCTATCGATCTATCATCTATCTATCTATCTATTATCTGTCTACCTCTACCAGTTATCTATTTTCCATCATCTATTAAATCACTTCAGGTCTGGCTCATGCTCCTATGTGGGAAGAATATTCTTTGTCTTCTTTTCATCCCAAGGCTGAGCTGCAGTCTGCACCAGCCGCTTTCTTCAGACATCGCTCTCATTCTCTTAGCATCAGTCTCCTCACTATGCTCTCTGGATTTGCCCTAGTGCTCTTTGCCCAATCCCCTCCATCATTAATTTTCTCAGTATTTAAGGTTTTCATTCCTATGCTTTAAATACACTATTTTGCTACTAAATCTAAGTTTTCACATGCCTTAACATTTTTGGCAAATTTTCACCTTAGTAATTTTTAATGTTATGATTTATGATGATTATTTAAGGACTTTGCACATGTCGACAGTGTTTTTTGTACATATTCACCCTCTTCCAGACCCTCTAACTCCTAACTTCTCTCTAAGTCCTTCCAGACCCACCCAACCCCAACCCTCCAGCTTCTTATCCTCCTGGTCTCTTTCTTAGCGATAGCCTACTGATTGTGCTGTGTGTATTCTCATGGCAGGGGCCGCTTAACTGCAGTAGAATTGAGCCACCATGGCTGTATCCATTTGCTTTTCTGTTTCTGTGATAAGCACCATGGCCAAAAAGGAGAAGGCAGGTCTTGAGACAGAAACCATGGAGGAACACCCCTTACTTGCTTCCTGTGGCTTTACTCATCTTCCTTTCTTTTATATCTCAGGCCCTCTTGCCCAGGGGTGGCACCAACCATAGGGTCCTCTTACCAAAATTAGTAACCAAGAAAATGTCCCACAGATATGCCCACAGGTCAGTCTAATGGAGACAGCGCCTCAACTAAAGTTCTTTCCTCCTGGGTATGTCAAGTAGACAGCCCAGGGGCCATACTTTCTAAAAAAAAAAAAAAAATTAACTTTTCCTTCCATCAGAAGATCAACTGTCGATAGCTTCTGATCTACACTGTCAATTGCGAGTGTTCTATGATTTAAGACATATTATGTATTGGATATCAAATTATGAGAGCCGGGTATTTTAATTTTTGTTATGATTAATTTATTGGCTCTGAGGGGTGTGTTGGACTATTCAATTACAATAGTTGATATGACACATTCATTTTTAATTTTATTTATCTCAATCTGTATTCTATAGTCTTCAAATATGTATTCTTAGAATCTATATTCTTAGGTATATAGTTTACTGTTTTTATATATTTGACATGCTTCATCTTTCAGACTGAACCATTGCCATTTATCTTCATGCCTTGATTTCCACTCTGTTTGATACTAACCTGTAATCCGTCTTCTGGTTCATCAATCTTGCTAGCATCTAGGACTCTCCCGTGTTTACTTTAAGGGTTTTGAAAGTTTGTCTTTTACATATTAACCCATCTGGAACTGATTGTCAAGCATGATGTGAGATCTGGATTCAGTTTCATTTGTCTTCTCCTCTATAGATCAAAACATCTGCGTTTTCCCCCAATGCCCCAGAAGCCAGACTGGTTTCCAGGTGCGAAAGTTTGGCACCTGCTCTAGGATTTCTACCCAGCTCTGTTTGCCCATCGTGGGTCCACACAAGCTGGCTTATTCGTTCATTTCATGCACATTTTTTTAATTATATTCATCTAAATCCCTTAGTGTTATTCTGGAATCTTGATAGTTTGCTCTGCCTTTAGATTTTAGGAAAAAAAGTCAAATTTATAGAAAACTGGGTTGAAACTGTCTCATCTTTTTAAATTCTATGAACCAGCAACTTTGGCCTTCTATAAACATGGGACTCCCTATTCCCTGGGTTCCTCTTTTTAAAAACTTATTTTTATTTTTATTTATGTGTATGTCTCTCTGTGTGTATATGGACATATATGTATAGGTGCCCACACATGCCAGAAAAGGGGACTGCGTCCCTTAGAGTTGGAGTCACAGAGATGGTGAGCTATCCAAATGGCGTTGGTGCAGAATTCTGCTCCTCTACAAGAGTAGTACCTGCTCTTCATCACAGAGCCACCCCTGGAGCCCTGACGTCACAGCCCTCTTCAGCATCGCTTTGCAGTCTAACAGCGGTTCTCTCTGAGGACTACACGCACTCTCTTCCTGGTTCTTCATCACGTCATCAGACTCAAGACAAAAGGCCACCCTAAAAGAGGATTGCTGGTCTCCTCCTTTCTGGGACCAGAGGCAAGAGTCATCGCCGTGTTTGGATACATTTTGTTCCCACAGGAACATATGATGGACGCTTTGTGTCTAGACCTTCAAGAGATTGGGACCTCGTGAAAGGTAATTAGGGTACTAGAGCATCCCTGTCATGAATGCTATCTTCAGGGACCCGGTTAGTTCTTAGTGTTTAGCGTTCCCGTAAGGCTGGGGGTCCTCCCCTGCTCTTCCACAAAGGATGCTGTGCTACACGGTGCACAGCATCACTGAGCCCGCATCTGGTTTCTGTCCATCCGATTTCATCAGCCTTGCAGTCAGGAACCCCTGCCAAATTCACAGTTAGGCGCTCCTGCCAAACTCTGGCTTTAGATAAGTTGTTCTAATTTTCAGCATCACGGAGCTTTTCTGGACCTCTGAACTTCAAAAGTATTTGAGTTGGAAGGCAGAAGACCGTTCAACACCCTTGGTAGTGGAAACACCCAACGTTACCGCTTTTATAGTAAATGAATTTATGGCTTTTGGCCGCATAAATAAAACCACATGGCTAACAAACGCTGGGTGTTGCAATTGGAATTTTTGTACACATTTAAATAAGATCCATATTTCCCTATTGACTTATTTTCCTTTTTTATGAGATTGTCACAAATACCATGAAAACTCTAGAGGCAAAAAAAAAAAAATGAAGAAGACGAAAAAGAGATGTTTGCCAGGAGCACATCTGAAGCTGAGGAGAGTTCAGATGTGTTCTATTTCGTAATTTCTGTTTTCCGTATTTGTCCCCAGAGCACAATAGTTCATTTAAGTGCTTTCTACCGTGTCAGGTATTTTATTTGTGAGAAAAACCTGCATTGGTTAATACTCTACATCTGGTCACATTGTCAGGCTTGAGGATCACCTAAACGACATAGCTGTGTGTGTGTATGTGTGTGTGTGTGTGTGTGTGTGTGTGTGTGTGTGTGTGTTTCTAGAAAGAGTAAACTGAGGGAGAAGGTACCATGGCATAGGCCTGAATCCCAGGCTAGCAAAACAGGCAGAAGGATGAGCAGTAGTCATCCCCTGACTGCAGATGCAACATGACCAGCCACCACAACTTCCAACCATGACACCCGTGCTCCTCGGACCGTGTGCCAAAATAAACCCTCCTCTCCTTAAACTTCTTGGTCATGTATGATTTCACAGTGGCGATGGAACGGCAACTTGTACAATACTTGTACCTGTGGTGGTTTGAATGACTCACATAGTCGAACACATGCTCTCTAATTGGTGGTTATGTTTGGAAAAGTTACAGAACTTTTAGGAGGTAGAGACATACTGGAGGAAATACCTCACTGTGGACAGACAGCTCTCACTTCATTTTCTGTCCTCTCTCCCTGTCCTCTCCCTAGTCTCTTTCTTTCTTGCTGTGGAGAAAATTGTGATCAGCCAGCTTCCTTCACTTGCCATGCCTTAAAGGGCTGTTGCCATGCAACAGTATTGAGAATACAGCACTGAACAAAACAGAACGCGCCTCCCTTTTTGCTGCTCTCTGGTATCCCCTTGCATGCCCCTGGAACTCTGCAAGCATGCTCTCATGCCACAGACTTGGTACTTCCCATTCACTATTACCAGGAATACTTCTCATATCCGCATTGTATTGCTCCCTGATTTCTTTACACCTCTGCAGGGTTTGCTCCAACCTGTATAAAAGAGAAACCATACCCATACCCATGTCCCTTCCTCTCTTGGCTTGCAGTCTCTTTCACCATATGACAAGATACACGTTGAATTACTCGTTTGTTTTATCTGCATCTGTCTAGAAGACGGAAGCACCATGAAGAATGGGCCTCTCGCTCTTGAGCACTAGCGCAGATAGTCTGAATCACGGTAGAGAATAGAGGGAAGAATGGGTTGTTGGATCCAGTATTGCATGTACGTTAACAGAAATACAGCATTCAATTTCCCTAAATGGATGCATTCTCTCTCTGGACTGTTCAGATGTGCAGGGTACACTGAATGGGCGTCTTTCTCCTTCCAAATGGAACTCTGTTACAATTGGTATTCACCCACAGTAGTGAAAGGAGAAGGACAACAGAAGCCCTACTTTGTGGTTCTACAAAACAATTAAAGGCCTCCTCTGTGCCTCACTTAGAGGAAAATATCCATGGGAGAAGGCTCTGGAGTCATCCTCACGACTCAGAGCTGCTTCACAGTCGTGCAGTGTTCTCACTTCTAATTTATTCCCCGAAGCAATGGATCAGCAACTGTTGGTGTGTTTTATTTAAAAAGATATTGAAATTAAACCAACGTAATTTAAAGTTATATCTCATGAAAGGCACCATCACGTGCCAGGCAGCAGATACATTGATAAAATAATAGAAACTGGACAAAGTTTCAAAGCCCTCACTGTTGAGAAGGCTGTGAATTGACCAAACGTTGGCAGAGAACGTTACTTATTGTCATCCATTTAGTTCATGCTTTAGCGTGCTGCACCATTTTCACAGATATCCCAGTCTTTTCCTTCCTCCATCTTCAAATTGAATAGAATTGCAGGCTAATTCAACAATAGCCTTTAGAAAATTGAATGGCTCCTGCCAAGTTCTTTGTGGATCAAAAACTACATGAAAGTAAAATTTCAGCCACTAACCACAAAAGAAAATTAGTGTGATTGACAACCTAATAGAAGAATTATCAATGGAGACTGTAGGCTTCCTCTTGCCTCTGCCTAGTTTTGTTTGGCCTAAGAGTTGGGAATGGTTTTTATAGTTTTAAAAAGTGGAAAAAGATTAAATGATCTTATTTATTTATTATTAATTAATCATTTTATTTATTTACATGCAGAATGCTGCCTCCTTTCTAGTCCACCTCATAGGTTTCTCACGCCCTAAACTCCCCTCTCCTTGCCTCTGAGAGGGAGCTTTATTTTCAAACCTTTTAATTTTCTTAAGGAGGCCCACTGATGACAGGTGAAAATTACATGACATTTAGTCTTTAGCATCTGTGGGCAAGCTTCCTTGGTCCACAGTTTCCATTCTATGTTAATAGTCTACATGCTGTATAGCCTCTCTCTTAGCTTTACTCTTCAACTTGACCTGAGCTGCAGTCACCTGAGAATGGGTTCCCTAGGGCCTATTTGCCTATAGGCATGTCTGTGGGGGATTGTATGTCTATGGGGGATTGTATGTCTTGATTGTTTTTGTTTTTCATGTTGGAAGGCCCAACCTATTGCTGGCAACATCATAGCTATGCTGTAGTAATTTCTTACCCCAATTAGCCCACATAAAACACACAACCACTCATTGTATTTATAAACTATATACCTAGATTGGGCAGATCTCTCACTATACTAATTTAGTCCCCAGCTATGAGACCCCTTGCTACTTATGACTTCCCCAAGCCATGCAGGTCTACTTCATCTCCCTTTCACTTCCTCTTTCTCTATCTCTCTCTTTCCTTCTTCTCTCTGAGTCCTCCAGTCCCACCTTTCGCCTCATTGGCTCTAGCCTTTATTTGACCAGTTGGGAGAAGGTTCAGGGAGGTCACCTGAGTATGTGATCTAACCCTCATCAGCGGCACCCCCTCTTGAGGAAGTAGAATTAACATCAAAATGCAAACAGCACCAGGGCAACCAACAACATTTTCTCCTTTGTCTCCAATTAAAAGGCTCTTTTCTCTCAGATATAAATTGAACCCAACCCTCACAATTATTCAAATGGTAAAATATAATATACACACAACACCCAATCTATCCTATTTGTCAATTTAGATAAAGCACTTTACCGTCTATCCCAACTTAAAGAGTTTACAATTCTGTACCTGAATTATGTTCTGTGTTTACTTTGCATTACCATCTGAAAAACATCCTTTTAAGTCTATATCATATCTCTCAATGATAAACAACTTATGTTTGCTTATGAGACTGTAACTAGTCTTCAACTCCATTAGAAATCTGAGAACAAATATTACCTGGTATATAAAAAATCTCATAGTTTCTAAAACTTAAATAGTCTGTAGAGACAGCTGACTACCTGGACAGTCCCCTAATTTCTTATAATGTTGGAGCCTCTGCCTTCAGCCTTTTAGCTCAGAGCCATCTGGTAGACCCAGCAGTGAGGTGGGAAAATAAAGGACTAGCTTACCCTGTGTTGGCAGAGCATAGCAGTCAACTATCCAACATCTGTTTGTCCTTTTGGATAGTAGTTTGTCTGAAGATGGTATAGGCAATTTCTGTCCAGTCGCTACCTTGCCATGATAAGCAACTTCTCCTGGAGGTAAAGATGCTCAATTCTTCTTTGAACCATGAAGGGGAAGTTGTCAGGAGCAGGCATGTCTTGTGGACAAATGATTCTTAATAATGAAATAGCGTTAAATGTCTCATTCTATGGATTTCTGATGTTTTTGAAGACTACATAAATTATATCTGAACTGTTAAACCTTGACTACTCTAGCCATTTCTATTTGAGTAAATTGAAAACCCTTTATTATAATTGAATCAGAATCTAATATAATCATGAGTTTGCTATCTGCCCCTTAACTTGTGTTACTAACTATTTCAAACAGTGTGTAATAACAGCTATTAGAAGGACTGGGTCAAAGCCTTGTATTCTTAAATGAGTTACATAGGCACAATGCCTATCTAAAAGTAACAATGTTAATTTCAAATTTTGTTATAATATACAGATTTATACCAATTAAAACCTAATCCTATATCAATATGCAATTCTGTACCAATGTAAGAAATTATAGCTTCAATTTTGCATCAATTATAAAGACTTCTATCAATGTGAGATTATGGTTATGATATTACTATATTCCCCCCTTTTTCTCTTCTACCTCTGTCTCCTTTACTTAAGAAAGAAGGATAGAGAAGAAGAAAGGAAAGGTAGAAATCCCTTAGTCTGAGATCTCTAGTTTTTTTCCCATCAAAAACTACATTTGCAAACTATACCTTAAAGTGACAACATATCTATAATTCATAAAATAATCATAATCAGTCACTCCAACATAAGGGAGTGTGATGATGATCTCCTTTTGCTTGCTTCTAGCTGAATTGTAATGAAGAATTTTCTTATGGGGGCTCAAAGGGAAATAGGAAAATTGGTTTGTCAAAGGAGGGCTAGCTGACTTCATTTGCTTTCTATTCTTTATGTGCAAGAAAGTTCATAGCTTAGCTGCAGGCCTGACTGTAACAGTCTGAAAGGCTGGGTGGGTGAGCTAGCTGTTCTGGAAATGTCCTGGAAACAAGTCTTTAGAGAAAACAGCTTTGATGTAGTTGAAGCAGAATCAAGCAAGGAGCTGGAATGGAAAGTACTAGAATCTCAGCATCCCTGAGTATGAATCCTGTCAGGGCTGTCTTTCTCTTCTTCAACACAAGTTTTAAACCTTACAAGCAACACATGGCTCTGTAAAGACATTCATATGGAATATGCAGGGTGCCCAGATCAGTTAAGGAAGGTCAATAAGGAAAGACAACTGCCTTTCTTTAGGGGTTAGTTTGATCACATAATCAAGCTACCATATTTTTTATATTCATGCCATCTTAAAAGATGTTATGTAATAATAAGTCAAGAGAATTTTGTCCTTAATAAGTGTTATTGGCTGTATATAGACAGGTAACTCTCATTCAGTTCCAGCACTGTCTCAGTGTACAGAGACATATACATCACTGCACATACATCACCTGTCTTGTTTATCTTGTTAGTCTCCTTCTTCTTGACCATAGTCAAGGTCTTTAGGTGGTTTCTCTTTGTCATGTCATATTTTTATCAACTTGGAGGGGAACCCATAGCTTTTTTTTCCTGTGGAAATAAAGGCACAACCTCTCTCCTGTTTCCCTTCTGATATCAGAACATCATTAAAATTAACAGGCTGGTTTAGTTCAACAGTTTTTCCCAAAATCCAGTCTTTCAGCACTTGTAGGATTTGTCCATTAACATTTAAAAATGTAAGGTTAATAAAGCACTATTTAATTTATCTCTGAAAGTTTTTGTTGCCCCCTTTTGCATGTTCTGTTAGGTGACATGTGTGTACTGCACAGCCTTTGCTGTCTGTTAGGTGACATGTGTGTGGTGCACAGACTCTGTTCTGTTAGGTGACATGTGTGTACTGCACAGCCTCTGTTCTCTGTTAGGTTACATTTATGTGGTGCCCAGCCTCTGTTCTGGTAGGTGACATGTTTGTGGTGCACAGCCTTTGCTGTCTGTTAGGTGACATGTGTGTAGTGCACAGCCTCTGTTCTCTGTTAGGTGACATGTATGGTACACAGCCTCTTTTCTCTGTTAGGTTACATTTATGTGGTGCCCAGCCTCTGTTCTGGTAGGTGACATGTGTGTGGTGCACAGCCTTTGCTGTCTGTTAGGTGACATGTGTGTAGTGCACAGCCTCTGTTCTCTGTTAGGTGACATGTATGGTACACAGCCTCTTTTCTCTGTTAGGTTACATTTATGTGGTGCCCACCTCTGTTCTGGTAGGTGACATGTGTGTGGCCCACAGCTTCCACTTTCTTAAGTGGTATCTTGGTGCCAAACTGCACTCTGTGATCTATGTGGTGTTCATCCTCTGCTCTCTGTTAGGTCCCAGTCTATCCCATGGAGACTACATGTTTTTCCTATGGTTCCTCCATTCTCACACCTCTCTTCTTTATTTCTTTGCTGCTAATCGAAGAACTTGTCATTTTTATTTTATTTTTCTCTTCACCTTGGATGTCCTTTTTTCTCCTTATTTTCTTTAAAAGTATTGCATGCATGTATTTATTATTTTAAATTAATATTGTGTTAACATTTAAAGATTTTGTTACATTTGCTATTGATATTAAAATATTAAATTTATGTACTGATTTGTACACACCCACGTGTGCAGGCCACATTCTGTTTACGGAGGTCAGAGTTAGTTTTCTCTTTTCAGCATATGGGTTTGGGGAGTTGAATGCAGTATTTTAGGCTTGGTACTTTATCATCAAGTACTGCTACTCAATGTGAAGTTCGATTACATCTAGTCCTTACATGGAAGTGTAAGACACAGACAGTGACATCAACACACATTTCTTTTCATGACATTTCCTGCTTCAGTACCCACCAGCTGTGATGCACACCTTCACTATTCCACGGCAAACTTTTGATTCATCTTCGGTTGATTCCATGTCTTTTTTCTTACACCTCCTCTAAATTGTCTTTTCAACTTTCTTTGAGTCTTCCCTTTTCTAGGTCAACTCTCTGCAGCTGACCTTGTCCTCTTGCAGCTGACCTTTCCTCCTACTTTGCACCGTGAGTCAGAAATTCATAAAAGAAAACGTCTTAGCTCATCTTCTAAGGCTGTGTCAGCAGTGCCTCCCACACACTTATGCAAACATTTGTCTTCAAAGATAAAGTTCTCCTTCATGTCAATGAGGCTTATCAGGAGAGAAAGTGGTGAATAATGAAAAACAAACACTTGCCTGTTCCTGGCATTTCTTAACCTGTCTCATAAACACTTTGCTAAAATATGTTTTCATCATGACACTTCTAACACGCAGTTGGAATGGCTCCATGCTGCTTGGCTGGTCTTCTCTAATTTTAGTGTGGGTTTAAACAGCCTTGGAGATTATTCGGGCGCAGGTTCTGATTTAGTAAGTTTAAGGCCCCAGCTCTACATTTTAAACGTGTGGTGCTGCTGCTACTTGCCCATGAATCACGTTCCCAGGTGTGGAGGCCAAAGGATCAAGGACAAATTCTTCCCAAAAGCATTCACAGAGCTCTTGAACCAGACTTTTGTCGAGCTCATTGCCATAAAACACGTTTCCATCCGGACTGCAAAAAAGAAACTGAGCAGAGAAGAAACCTCACCATGTACAAATCCACCATTTTGTCTATCCTCAGCCCCGTTATTAAAGACAACCAAGACAGAGTAGGCGAGTTCCCACCCTCAGCAACCATTCAGCTCTCCCAGTGAACTTCTAAGCAGGGCTCTCTGCTCGTTTCTGGCATGTCAAGGCTTGAGTTGGAGGTTAGGTTCCCAAGGGATGACCCTAGTGGCTATGTTGCTACAGCGTGATGTTCTGGGTCCTTTCGGGTTCATTCTGACAGCTGTGTGCACCAGGCAATGCCTGTCTGAACAGCATTCTTCAGTCTTAGGCAGGCAGCCCTGTCCTGCCATCAGCGGTCATCCTTAGCGTTGCTCTCAACACACGTTTTCTTCCTTCCTCTTTCCAATCCAAGTTCCTGAACTCAGTTTGGTTGTCGTTCCCTCCCCATCCACCACAGTGTGCACACTTTTATCTGAGTTTCTTCCTGTGTTCCCTAGCTTTGCCTTATTTTTAGAGCTGCTTCTGTGCACATAACTCTATGAGAGGAACTAGGGATGCAGGACTGGAGGAGTGGCTCGATTCAAACTTAATATTGCTGAGGATTTTGAATGAGAGAGGCAAATAGGAAATAGGATAAAATGTTGAGAGAAATAAATAAGTAAATAAATAAATAAAGAAAGAAAGAAAGAAAGAAAGAAAGGAAGAAGAAAGGAAGGAAGAAATTCAGTTTATCCTACATGGTAGTCTTCCCATCTTTATGTGAGTAATAATGGAAGGAAGAGTTAATTTTGGGTCCTGATTTGAGGGGATAGAGGCCATGATGTCAGCACAGTGACGTTAAGAATGTGAACTAGCCAGTTGTATCAAGTGGCAGAGAGATGAATGTGCTCGACTGGTTTTCTGTATTTTCCTTTTCTGTGCACTCTGAGCAGCAAGCCCATGAAATGATGCTATTCATATTGAGGGCGGGTCTTCTCTATTCATTTAAACATTTCTGGAAATGCCTTACAGATACATCCAGATGTATATCTTAGGTGACTCTACGTTGAGTCGAATTGACGATGGAGATTGATGGTAACACCTACTAATCCTGGGTGTAATCATTTAATGAATCCCAAGATGCTACTATCTACCGTTACCCAATGCATCACAGCTCCTGGTGGTACTACTGATATTTGCAGGTTCCCTGTTGATACCATTGGATATTTTATTTTCATAGGCTCAGTATTTTAATTATACTGTGATAAAAGTTGATTCTATACATCAGTGAAAAACTCACTTGAGTGTGGAATTGGAACCGAGTCTGAACTACTTAAGAACACAGGAGAAAACCATGAAAACAGTTGAGGCAGAAAATCAAGAGAAAGTCAGCAGTGGGTATACTCTAGGCAAGAGGAAGTTGTTGCTTGAACCTCTGCTTCTCTTACTGTCTCTCTATGTCTTTCATCATTCGTCTCTATGTTCCCATCTCATAGCTTCTGCCCCAAGGCAGAAATGAACTATTTTCCCTTTCCACTCTGAAAAACTCAAGAAGAAGTTCCCAGGACCAGTCATGTGCGGTCAAGTGAAAGAACACGTCAGTTTCCACTGTGCCCTGTAATGAGAAGGAAACGAGGGCACTGTGCCAAGAGAGGGAAGGGTACTGGGTGAAAACGCTGTATCTGAATATTTGATGTGCTTCGGGATTTTAAGTCAAATGTGCTGACAGCACTTAACATTACAGCTGTAGGGAAATATCTGGTTAAATGAATAAGATATTAAAAAAATTCACTGTAGCCTATAGTGAATATTTAAATCCTGGAAACAATACTGAATATAATTTGCTAACAGTCGAATAATGCAATCTTTAGTTCTTTCTAATAAAGTAAACACTAGTGTAACAGATGATGTGTTTAAGCAGTAATTCAGGACTCAGTTTTCAAGTTTGTTGTTTGTTAGGAAACTTTTTTGCAGATTTTGTAATATATCTATCTGTCTGTCTTTCGATCTATCTATCTATCTATCTATCTATCTATCTATCTATCTATCTATCTATCTATCTATCTTATGAGAGAGTGGCTGATGTCATTGATCATTTTAACCCTGTCTTAGAATATTAACTATTGGACTTCAAGTATCAGTTTTTCTTCTCTTGCTGACATTCCTATACTTTTAAGAACTATAAGAATCCAAAGGTCAAGTTTAAGGTTTAGTTCTTAAAGGACAATTAACATTTTGTTCTATCTTCCTAACTTGTAAGCTGATTTGTCTTGGAATTTGGAAAACCTAGGAAGGAGTTTCTACCCCAAAACACTGCTGCTTGTAAGAAAAAAAAAACTTTTTAGAAGGAAGCATGTTTCAAGTTTCAGATGATAGATTTTTGATTGTGAGAACTTTGTGGTGCTTTTAGTGGGCAGAGAGTACCAGCAGTGTGATGTATGAGGTTTCTTCGGTGAGGTCATTTTCCCATTTCCCAGGACAGGAAAGGAACTACAGCAGATGTCTAGGAGATTTTGCAGGCTTCTCTCCAAAAGCCCCATGTCAGATGCTGTAAAGGAAGCAAAACTCACTCATTGTGAAATTTCTAGGCAAAGGTGGTCCAAATGTTATGGTTTTAATGTTAGAGAATAGAGAGTACAGGAAGCTTTCTCTTGAATTTTCATACAAGAAAAGGTAACTGGATTGGCAATGTAAATTGTAAAGGAAATTGTAACATGTCTTTCTGTTTAACTGTGTCTACCGGGGCTTGTGTGGGCTGAGTATGACCCTGGGTGAATAACTACTCTTCTCTTTACTCTTATAAAATTCCTTACAAAAGTAACTTAAAGAAGAAGGGCTTTATTTGGATTCACTGTTTAAGGGTAATTCATCATGGTGACAGACAGCACTTTCAGCCAGATTCCTCCTTTCCCCCTTTTTATTTTGTCTGGGGCCTCAGCCCAGGGATGGTGCTACTCACATTAAGGGCAGGTCTTCTTTCCTGAGTTAAACTTCTCCAAAGATCTCTCACAGACATGTCCAGATGTATGTCTCCTAGGTGGTTTTGAATCCAGTGAGGTTGACAAATCATCATAGTGGGAATCTTAATTACTATAGCATTCGAAAAAGAAAAATCTTAACAGCACACTAGCATAAGGCGGAGGGGTCATGAGAAGGATTTCATATGGAGAAATGTCATAAGTTCTCTACATAAAAGAAGCAGATATTAAGTCATGGCCATCAGAACAAGGGCCCTGAGCCCTGATGACCATGTGCATGTTCAACAAATAGCTCTATAGAGGGACCCTTAAGGAATGTCACATTGTAAAGTAGAAAACAGGAAAGGACCCAGAACACTGGCTCCCAGCACAAATTTAGAACACTGGATTCAAGTCAGTGCCTTGCTTTTGAGAGGTTCGACAGGGGAACTAGATCATGAACCAAAGAAAAATTAACTAAAGCTACACCTGAAGAGATTGATAAGGAAGGACAAATAAATACAGGTTAAAGGTCAACAAAGACAAACCTAAGTGCATTATACTCTTCTGTCCACAACCTATCATGACCTAGAATTCTAATGACAGAAAAAGTCATGAGAAAATTAGCTGATATCCATATCTTCTTAGAATACTAACATTCTCTCTCCCTTTTGAAGATGCTTCAGAAAGAGTATATCGTCAAAAAGCATGTTAGGATGACCAACTTTAAATGTTGAAATGACTCAGATATTGACTAAGATGTAGCTATTTTTTTTTCCTATTTTAAGTTTATGACATTACTTGCTGAACCATCTCTCAAACCCATAAATGGTTTTTGTTCTTCAGATGTTTTAGTAAGAAAGGGGAAGAGAAAATTTGAGTAAGAATGAAAAGAAATAGTGGTTTACTAACCAGTAAAAACAAGGCAAAAAACCAAATAGAGAAGAATAATTAAGTCTGTTTCCCTTCTGGGTAAGTAAGACTGTGCTAAACTAGGTGCCCAGAGGAGTTCACAGAAATCTCACAGAAACTTCTAAACCTTCTGGCATTGCAGGGAGTTATGGGATTGCCAGGATTCATGTGTGTGTGAGTGTGTGTGTGTGTGTGTGTGTGTGTGTGTGTGTGTGTGTGTGTGAGAGAGAGAGAGAGAGAGAGAGAGAGAGAGAGAGAGAGAGAGAGAGAGAGAAACATACCTCTAAATGCCAGCCTTTTCCTTGATAGAGCCCACCTCTAAGCCCCTTGGGGTCTTGGGGAATTTCCATTTAAAGTTGGCTGTCTGCAGTAAGTAGAGAACTTTGGGAAGTTTCCACTTGGGGGATCTGCTATCTGATTTCTTCCCTTCAGTTCATTCTCCAGGGGCCTTGCAAATGCAGCTTAGGGTTATTTGAGTCTCTTCCTCGGCCTTATCTTCCCATGCTATCTGTCTTCTCAAAAGCTGGCCTGGCAGGGGCTTTGGTGACACAGGCTTAAGGTTGCAGCAGTAAAGGAACAACCATTCCAGAGTCTAGACAAAACCCTGTGCACTCAGAACACAGCAGCCAGCTTTCCTTTCTTTAGCTCTGCCGTACTTCTGCAAACAAGCAGGACCAGCAGTCAGGCTGCTGGGGTGCTGTTAGAAAGTGCTGGAATCCTAAAATAACTGTCACTTTCAACTCTGGGTACAATTAGAAGTAAAACCCAAGTGATGATCTCTAACTTAGAAACAAACATAAAAAAATTTAAAAAGTATCAAGCAAATTAAGAAAAAAAGGAAAGGAGAGACTAAAAGAAAGAAAGAAAGAAAGAAAGAAAGAAAGAAAGAAGGAAAGAAAGAAAGAAAGGAAGCAAGCAAGCAAAAGAGGAAAGGAAAAGTAAGGGATAGAAGAATAGAGGGAGGGGAAGACAGACAGAAAAAGTATGGAAGAAGGAAATTATTCTCTAGGCTATAATCATCGAGAAATTATGAAAGAAAGAAAATCCAAAACTGATGTCTGGGCAGCTATATGGATGTAAATGGCACCTGTCCACACACAATGCCAGTGGCATCCTAGCTGAAGTCCTTGGCAAACAGTGAGATCATTCCTACCATCAACATCATCTTGCAAATGATGACCACAGTGAAGAAAGCCAACAACAGAACGATATCCTTCAGAACTCCTACTGTGGCTGCTGCTAATGTCCACAGTGCTGGACATGGTGCTGTACCATAGTTTAGGCTGCTCTCCAAGTTAGGCTGAAAGGTTACCTGAGCCTGGAAAGTCACGGCTAACCTGGGAATGGTGCCGGTGCAAACACTTCTAAAACAAGACAAAAACTTTGTGAGTGTAGGAGTGTATAATGAGCATGTTCAAGAGATTAAATTCTGTGCCGAGCAACACACACACACACACACACACACACACACACACACACACACACACACACAAAAACACACATACACAGACACACACAGACACACACGCACACACACACACACACACACACACACACACGCACACGCACACGCACAAACTCACGCAGACACCCTACACACTTTCTCATGGCGCACACAATATTATGCGATTCTGTTTTGTGCTAGATTCCATTGGTGTCGAGGTGCTTACGGAAGACAGATTTTATTTTGACTCATGGTTTCAAAAGGATAAGAATCCATCATGGAGGGACAGAGAAATGGCAACACATGGCAGACATGGTGGTAAGGGCAGGAAGGCACTGCATATCAAACGCAAACTTGAAGGAGATGGACAGAGAGAGAGGGAGGAAGTGAGAGGGAGAGAGCTAGAAATAGGGCAAGGTGATATGACCTCAAAGCCCTTTTCCACTTTTGTACTTCTATACTTCCATCATGGCTGCACCCCTAAACTTCCCCAAACAGCACCATCAAATGGGAAACAAGTATTGAAATACAAGAGCCTATTGGGGTGTTTCTCATTCAAACTACCACAAGCTCCTATAGAACATTTTTCTGTTGGGGCAGAATAGCCACAGAGAAAGTATTGTTGAAGTAGAAAACAAAATGTTGAACGCCCATTTTCAGCTGAGGAAATTACTTTATCCCCTACATGTTGAGCTATCCTACCTGGATCCCCCAGTGTTTGACTCAATCCGGTCTACATTTTCCATCACAGATGTTGCTCTTGGCGAGCTACTCAGTTTTCCTTAGATAACCAAGTTTTGGGCACTTTGATCAGTCTTTAATGGTGGCTCTTCTCCGCCATTACAGGTTTCCACAGGTTACTGGGGTTATGTGTGGTACGGCAGATCATCAGTGCCTGGGAGATAACACTTTCTGAGAGTCATCTTTAGTCAAGACTGAGGAGATCAGATAGGAGATGGCCCTGTGGTTTTACCTTCACCTGGAAGAGAGCTAAGTGTCCTGCACTGTTTGTCAGAGTAGTCCTTGTTCTGGCTTTACCAGCAGTTCCAATTTTAGTCTAATACTAAATACTCTCATCAAAACAACTTAGGGGAGAAAGGATCTCTTCACCTTATAATTTCCATCCCTATGGAGAAGTTGAGGCAGAACTTCAACTAGCTAACTCCATCACATCCCAACACCAAGGTCTGGAGCAGAAAACTGAATGGCTTCATGTTCGTGTGCTTAGCTTAACTTCTTCACTCTACACAGTTGCTGTCCACACTGGGCTGAGTCTTCCCACATTAATTAACTTACTCATCTAGCCAGATTCTTCCAAGGTGATTCTAGGTTCTGTCAGGTTGACAGCTAGAGGGGTAACCATTATACCAGTCCATCTGACTCTTCAAACACACCCAGGAAGCATTCCGGGGAACAGCCTTGGAAACAATTTCACTTACTCCGTGTCCTTTACCCCTTTACTCTCAACTGTAATAACTTGGGGGGTGGTAGGTCCCCCATTCTGAGCTCCATGCCTCCCACTCATCCCCAGCCAGCTCACATACTGTTATCTTCAAAGTGCTAATCCTCCTTGTGACGGTGAGCATTCACTCCCGATTAGTGTTCTAAACTAGGAAGCCATACCGATCAGAGAGCAAATGGGGAAAGGAGGCACCTATCGGCTTCCTGCACGAAAGCTTTCTCAGCTTATTAGGGCTGAAGTTTCTGAAGGCCACCGGAAACCCAGATATTTCCTTTGATTGTTATAGCTAAAGTGAAAGCTAGCACACAGCAAATTTTGGATTCAACACCCACGGTCCCTTCTTCCTCCACTGCAGGATAATCAACTGTTTTAAATAGTCTAAAGCGCTATTGCCTTGGCTCGTAGGATATATTGATTCTGTTATTGCTCTCTATTTTTACCTCCAGACCCACAGTTCTTGGAACGATTGCTGAGGAATGCTCAAGCCAACTGTGGCGATTCTGAAGAAAATGACAGCTCTCTCTGTTTGTCTTGTTAGGAGCTTAAGGCACAGAATTACGTACAGATGAAGAATGTATTATTCATCTCAATCAGGAAGAGCTTTTTGCCACCGATCTGACCTGCATGCTTTCTGTAGTCTGAGACCCCTGTAAGAGTTTGTTCTATGTGCTATGGCCACAATCTGATCCCCATTTACTCCTAGACCAAGCCATGTGACTCCCCACTTGAGTAATTTTTGAGAGGTTAAACTGTGCCTCAGGCCATGTCCACCAGTATTCAGAGGGTAGCAATTAAAGAGGTAGACGGACCTGACCACTCTGGAGGGTCTCAATGTCACCTTGGTGAGGAAGCCCAGAGATTCAGATATTCAGACTGCTTTGAGATCCACAGATGTGAGGCTTCAGGTCAGCAAGAGAACTTAGAAGGCTAACTCATTTGCCCTCTCTTCCCAGCTTGTGTTCCTGGCACTGACCTCATATTTGGCAGTAGAGAATGAACTAATAAACTTTTACATTTGATGCTTGCTTCTGGGAGTGACAAAGACTCATGCTAATCCCTCTTGCTGCAGAGTGAGAAAAAGAGAGAGTTTCCAAAGAGCTAAAAGCACCCATATTTTCTAATGGAAGAAACACAACATTGCAGCACAGCAGGGTCAGCAGGCCTGTTTGTCCTGTGTTGATGGACTTTTGTTCCTGAAGCAAACCTTTTGGGAAAGAATTTCAAAATTCCTGACTTAGATGATAAAAATCAAATGATGAATCTGCATTTGCATTGGGAAAATCGTGCTGTTTTTAATAGTTTCCCTTTGAGGCTACAATCTTGTTTCTGCTAGTGTCTCTGGTTCAGATCTCATGTGGTCTTGGGTAAATTTCCTTGAGAGCTCCATCTGTCAAGACATTGTTAAGTCATCTCAGTCTCTTTAGAAGCAATCATTGTTTCCTGGCCTGAGTCTTGAAGGATTCCCAGAGATGACAGGAGCTTGGCACACACTGACACTTGCATGGTCTGGCAGGACTATGGTGCAGGGCTAGCTCCAAGGAGGAGGCTTTTGGGTTGGAATCTCACCATGAATGCATGAGGACAACCGCCATTGTGAGCAGCACACATGATTCGGTGGAGACAAGGGTCATGGTTCCTATGGTCTGTGTAAGGACAGAATGGTTCTAATGTTTCCTAAGAGACAAACAAACAAAAGATAGTCTTTAGGATGGTCTGCAACTTTGATATTTTTCAATGATTTTGATGATCCACACTGTACCTGGTAAGAAATGACTGCACGTGGTATTTTCCTATAAAGATGTTTTGATTATCCTTTGGCTATGGCCCTGGATATCAACTCATGTTTAAATAAATGCTATGGTTGGCTGCCCTAATGTTCCTCACAGCCCTGTTTCCAAGGAACAGTTTAGGAATGTGCCTTGTAAAGGGTACTTGTCCTCAGCGATGCTTCAGCAGTCCCCTGCCTCTGTGGACTGGAGTGGTACAATTCTTACCCTGTAGTTCTCTTCTTCTTTGTAATTCATCCTGACTTTTTCAGGTTGGAAGAACCAGGCGTGGATTTTTAATCACTCCTAAAGAACTGTGCATAGAATAGCACCCTTTAAAGAATTCCTATGAGTCAATGGCCTTAGGATCAAATCCTGTTTGTTTGTTTGTTTTTTTTTCATTTCAAAATTATTCAAACCTCAGTTCATCTCCTCCTAATTAGTGTCCATTGTGTCTAAATTCCTCTTTTGATATTTATTAATAGCAAAAGTATTAAGAGAAACCATAGTAACCTATGGAGGAGGAGTTCTCTTTACTTTAAAAAAAATCAGTTCTTATAACTTCATTTCCAATCATATTATTTTTTAAAAAAAACAAAAAACCTGTAACAGTGGAAAAGGGTAATCTTTCCCACCACTTTAGTCTCTTTGAATGGCACCTTGCATTGGCCAACTCCTTGAAAAGGATGATTTGACTCAAGCTGGTTTCCTCTTACCTGTCAGGCTTCTGCTGGGACTCCTCCATGGATCTCGGATGTGTCAGACGAAGATCACATAGTTTTCAAGGCTGCTTATGTTTCTACATCACTGGTGCTATAATCTGAGTTTTGTTTTTGGCTTCAGTTTTGAAAACGTTGACTTACAACTTACTGCTTCAGTTTTGCTGTGAGCTCAACACTGCACCCAGCTGAATTGGATGACACAAAGTTTTTGTCACTCACGCTGTGATTTGTATTAACAGCCTTCTGGCAACGCCTCAGGATGCTGCTTCCCATGACCCCCACAGACCAGCTGATAGAATGCAACTGAATAAGATTCTTACCAAGAAAATTGGCGGTAGAAGGGGCCTTCATACTGAGCAGCCACCAGGCATTTCTACTGACCCTCAGCCCCAAGGTGCTCACATGCTGCCCCAGGGCTGTGTGGATCGATAGCTGTGTTCAGCTTCTATGTGGTATCCTAAGTCCAGTCAAGAAGGAGGGACTGACCTTTGCATGGGAAATGTGTGAATTCAATAGTATGAGTTACTTCCCTCACTCTTCTGACAGAACACCTGACAAAAGCTACTTAACAAAGGGTTTGTAGGGATGAACCATCACGGCCATGGCGGGCATGGCTGGCTACAGGAAGCATGGCTCTGCTTGGCTTGCTTTCTCCACCCCCACCTTTCTGTTGGTTTTACGACTCCACCCATATCCAGGGTGGGTCTTCCCTCCTCAGTTAAAACATTCTAGAAACATTCTGATAAATTTGCTCAGACATATACCTCCTGGGTAATTCAAATTCTGGTCAGCCTGACAATACTGTCACAACAGCACATGATTGGCAGCTGATGAGGACTATGATGCAGAACAGGTGGCCTGAGGGTGGGACAGAAGGCTTTCCCATGAAGATGACACGACTGTAAGCATTTCGTTAAGGGCCAGTTGGAAAACATTCCAGGCAAACTTACATGAAGACAGTTAAGCCTCTCAAAGCTAATCCGTCATGGTTTGTTTTTGTTCGGTGTGAGGTGGGTGCAAGTAAAAGGGATGCTGGGTAATAAGTGAAGTAAATCCTAAGCATAACTGGGCTCTGGGCTGATAGCAAGACTTTTTTGTCAAAGGACCAGAAGCACATGGAATGATGTGTATACATTGGAAAGAAGTGGCTGGCTGGGTATGCAGGTATAGAGTAAAGAAGGAAGTGTGGTGGTGGCTGCAGTGGTTGATGGGAGTCAAGTACAAAGTGATCCCAGTAGGGATGGGCATCTCAGGGTAGAATCCAAAGAGTAGGGAGTCATTCCCAATGCACGTAGTCAGTGCTTTGTTATTATTTCTCTCCTAGCTCTTGAAGACTGAGAAATTCAAAGCAAACATGAACATATCTTTGTTACTCAGGCACCACAGTTTCGTATGTTGGCAGGAATTATGTCTGTTTATATTGCTCATACATTGCAGAGCCATGCTGAAGAACTAACATGCTAGGTATAGTTTCCACAAGCCCCCAAATAATTATAACTGCCTTTTCCTACAAATGCGAACTATAAGGCTCTAGATTAAGACTCACCTCACAATTAACTACCACTGGGGCACAAAAGCCTGAATGCACACTCTGAGGGCATTGGCACGAGAACTCCTAGGGGAGACCCCGACCCCTTCTCCACTGTTTGCTGGATGTACAAGAAGGTATTGGTTTTCCTCCTCTAGCTTCCTACCTTGGCTATATGATACACTCTCCAAAACTAGAGGCTATGCGGAGGAGACCCTCGAAGAGCCTACTAGATACCGAAAGTCCAGTTCTCTGCAGAGAAGGACAACCATGGTGGAACTTGTTTACACTGCTTGTACACAGTCCTCCAAGCTCAGCCATATGCTTTTGCAGCCTACGATGATTCAAAACAACAAGTTAAGGATGTGTGGGAAGCAAGTGAGAGCTAATAGCTGACAAGCTGATATTAAGAAAAAGTCAGAAGAATTCAAAGAGCCTTCGACAGATTTCAAGAGGCCTAACTCCCAATTTTGCTCAATCGTGTAGAGGCAGCCAGTTCCATTGACTTTTAATCACTCTTCAGGTACTCATCATTTTATTTATTTGGATTTGATTTTTTGTTTCAAGGTCTCATGAAACCTGGACCAGTCTTGTACTTGCTGTGTACCCAACAATGAGCCTTCACCTCCAAGTGCTGGGACTAAAGGCATATGCTATCATGTTCCCCTGACTCTCCTGAAGATTACTGAAATGCATAGATCCTTAGGGGTGGTGTAAACATTTCTTTTACCCGGAGTCTCAAGACATCTTGGGCCAGTGGGTCATTAGTTATAACCTCATTTATTCTTCACTGAAGCAAGAGATGTGTAACCGAAGGTGTGATGCTGTATTCCATGGAGAAGAGTTTCTCAGTCTCCAAATGAACCCACTGTCTTACAAACATCTGCCAGGGAACCAGTGATCACTGGTATTTTCTGTAGGAATCATCCATGTACAAGGAGACCATGGGGTATGTGTGACCAAAACTCCAAGACTCGCCGACAGCTTAGCAAGCATCTTCCATTTGCCTCCTGTGTCATTTCAAGCCTGCTGATAGGTGACCAAGCCATAGTGTGCAGACCCATGTTATTTTCCCTCTGTCTCAAAAATAATACATTACATATCACTCTAGGTTAAAGACAGAAATATACCTAATTAATTAATAACGTTCCATCATGCCTGGAGAGATCACTCACTTAACAGTTAAGGGCTTATACTATTTTGGAGGCTTGAATTAAGTTCCTACCATTCGTGTAGGACAGCAAACAACTGCCTGTATCTGCAGCTTCAGGAGATCTAAACCTTTTATTACTCTTCCTGGGTGCCCATACACACTTGGGCATATATACAGAGAGACACAAACACACACACACACACACACACACACACACACACACACACACACACACACACTAATTTAAAACTAAAATCTTTAAATAAAAGAATATGCCCCATCATATTCAGAACTAATTCTATGTATTTTTTTTTCTGGAAATAGATCTTTTAGTCTACTCCTCAGCTCCGTATCTTTGAACATGGGGATCAAGCAGACTCCTTCGCATGCCTCACTGCCCGTGGAAGTTTGCATGAGAATGGCCCCTTCAGCTCACATATTTGAAGGCTTGGTCCCTAACTGTTGTGGGACTGTTTTGGGAAGGATCAGGAGGTGTGGTCTTGATGGAGGGAATGTGCCACTTGGGGTGGGCTTTGATGTTTCAAAAGCCCATGCAATGTCCAGTTTTTTATTCTTTGTGTCTGAAAAATGAATAAGATGTAAGCTGCCACTTCAGGGACGCCTGTCAGCCTGCCTGCCCTCCTGCGCACTGCCATGCGCCCCTATGGTGGTTATCCACGTAAGCATTAAAACTATAAGCAAGCCCCCAGTGAAATGTTTTCATTTATAAGTTTCTGAGGTCATGGAGTCTCTTTACAGAAAGAGATCACGGCCAAGGCTTCCCAGCACTGGTACTGCTGTTTCTATACAAGGAACTACCGGAGTGGGCAGAGTGGGATCTCACCTGCTGGGCTCCTTTACCTCCAAGTTCAATGCGTGGATGAAGTGTTTGCTGACGCTCCTAATCTAGCAAGCCCGAGTGATGTCTAAGGTTCTGCAATACTAATGAACTCTAGGGAGGTAGATGGAGTTGGGCCGTGAACCATGCTGTAGGGACACACTTTGGATTCCACTCAAAATCCATGCCATGTAAACAAGACTTCCCTTTCAGCAGATGATCTTTGAACCTAAGCTCCTGATGTAATACATAATTACCTCCGATTACTGGGGGATCTCATGCTGGAAGGGACCCCCTTTGTCCAGGTTGGACTATTTTCTCGTACCTACTCTGACTTAGATTCTGGGGCTAGCTTATGAAACCTGGACTCTCACTATGTTAGCCTTCACTTTGAAACGAGTACTGTTCCTTCCTTGATAGCCATTTCCTGGACAGCCACAGAGCACTGCCAATTTGCAAGAGAAAGCCAAACTCCCAGTTCCTTAGACTCTGGATTCAGATAATTTGTGTTACTCGAGACCTTTATCAAAGACCACGTGCTGGTCACAGGGTTGAGAATTCATGCTCTAACATCTGATACACAGCATCCTCTAAATGAATTGCCTTACAGTTTCTCTTTGCCTATCCAGCGGTCTAACCCATTTAAATTCTCAATTTAGATGAAAACTGCTGGATCCTGTAACTAGTTAGTTCTAGGTATTTTTGTTTCAGAATTTGCCAATTAGTGATTATTCTCACGGGTAACTGGTGTTTCATAAATTACATGTATACTCTCTTGATAACCATCAGGTCTCTACCTAATACGGATTCTGATTATCACCACTGCCTAATGCCTTTCCTTTGCCTGGCTAGGACGGTAGCTAGGGTTTGGTGTAGAATGTCTCGTGGAGACGAGCCAGCCCAGAGATCCTCAGGGAGACATGTTCCCGGGTACGTGTTTGGATTTTACTGATGCTGCTGGCACTGAGTGTTTAAGGAAAGAGGAGAATGGCCCATTAGTGATAGGTTCCTTGAGCTTATCCCTTTGAAAACTGAGATAGCTTCATAGAAAAAAAGAAATGAACATGAGAATGAGAACCATGGGGGTAGGGAGGAGGGGCACCCCACCCAGGTTCACCAGGTTTCAAGTGCCAGCAAGGATCCTGCCTGGAAGTGCCCCAGCAGTGGGCATGAGATGGAGACTGCGACATATTGATATTAAGATTTAGGGAGATATTCCAGGCTCATCCTTGGAGAAATGCTATCCTAAGGGAGAGTATTCAGGGTAGAGCTGAGGGGGAGGACAGTCAGGAAGGATATCCCTAGGAGAGGACAGTTACCTGTTTCTCTGTTTCTACCCCTAGCCTGCCGAGCTGAGTGACATTTTCACCAGCTCCATGGAAGCTGCCAAAAGCTCACACGCTATTGATGGGTTCATTCTTCTTGGTGGTTCTGCTCAACATGCTGTTGTCAGCCATTTCTTTCTAGAACATCAGGAGACTGGCTCACAGAGCCTGGTGACAATTAGGGTCTGTTGGGAGAGAACAAGCCGAGAGTTAGGGTTGAGTAAGCCAGGATGGATGGTGTTTGCAAAAATGCACTGCTCCGGGGAATTCAAGGTGAGTTTATTCATTTCTAAGGTGACCCTCATATTAATCGTGAGTTCATGAAATCCAATGGGAAGTCTCAGCACCAGGGCTAAGATAGGAGAGGGAGGATAGGAGGTGAAGAGAATCCAGAGCTGTACAGTGGTAAAAAGGACATGCTATATTCACTCTGGAGATCCCGAGGCAACCAGGCACATACCGTGCACACTGATTACCAACCAGCACACATAGATACACTATAACTCAGCACAGAGGGCTACATGCACATGGAGGTTGCCACACAAGCCTACAGGCAGACATTCACAGGGCAGGCTGGTAAAGGCCAAGGTGAAAGGGCAAAGGGCAAAGCTCAGGCTTCTAACTTCAAGGGACTATTTGCAGGCCCAAGAATGGCACTTTGCTGACAAAGTGTGGTGGTTTAAATGAGAATGGCTCCCATAGATTTGAACACTTGGTTACCAGGGAGTGGCACTACCTAAAGGATTAGGTGGTATGGTCGTGTTGGAGGAAGTGTGTCACTGGGAGTGTCCTGTTCCTGCTGCCTGCAGATCCAGATGTGAACGTAGATCATGGCCACGGTGTCCCATGCAGCAATAGCATATTGACGAAGACAGTTATGCGACAAATTGCGGAGTCTTATTTTGGGTTTCCTGGACGTAAGGCATCAACCATTTTATGCTGACTCCCACACCCCCATGCCTAGCATTAGCCATCTTGGTCCATGCTGGATCTCCATGTCAGCCCCATAGTGTTGAACGATGAATGGGCCCTTAGGTCTCTCTGTTCCCCATGGACAGAGCCAAACGCAGTTTGTTCTTTTCTCCTTTAAACTTTGGGTCATATTCTCTCATGCATTTTTTTTCTTAATTACTTTTTTTTTAACCTTTAGTCAGAGTTGTGGAAATTATCATTTTATAATAAAGTAAAAAGGAACGGAAGCTGTTTTCCAGAGCATCCGTAAGTTTTATTTTTTTCCTCATTTTAAAAATGTGCTTGTTTTGCTGAAGCTATCATTAAAGCTGTAAACTTCAAAGGATTAGTGCTCAATGTAAGTGTTCAGTATTTTTCAACATGCAAACTAAGAGATGACCAGTTAACAGCTGAACAGCTGTAGAAGCATCCATGTTCTCACCCTGGACACCCATGCAGTCTTCCCCTAACTTAGAAGCAGAGGAAAGGTCTAGGACCATCCTGATATCAGATCTAGGGACTGTCTCTCTGAAAAGTTTTCCATGTTCAAACCTGTGTCTTTTGAAGACCAAGTTCTGTAGCATAATTTCTGGTGGATTGTTTTTGTATCATACAGTCTCCTCACATTACTTTAAAAGGCAATGGTGGAAATCAGATACAAAGATTCTTTAGAGACTTGTGGGAATTTCAGTGGTTAGAGCACTTGGCACTTTCCCAGAAGACCCATGTTTGATTCCTAGAACCAACACCAGGTATCTCACAACCACCAGTAATCCAGCTCCAGGAGATAAGGTACCCTATTCTGCCCTCCATCACACACAAACACACACACACACACACACACACACACACACACACACACACTAAATATTAAAAACCAATTTTTTAAGAGAAGGTGAAGATATAACAGAACACATGTTTAATAGACAAGTTTCTAGTTTCCCAGTTAGTTGCTTCCAACAGGTCACTCATGATTGTAAAATGCTGTGATAAAAACCAGCTATTCAGCAGGTCCAACCAAATCCGCCAACGGCTTGAAAAATCATAGCATAATAAGTAATGTAGAGGAGGAAGAGGAGGATGTGGTGGTAATGGTGATGATGATGATGATGATGGCGATGATGGTGATGGTGATGGTGATGATGATGGTGATGGTGATGTGATGGTGATGATGGTGATGATTGTGGGGACCGTGACATCAGACAGAACTGTTAAGGCAAGCCCAAACCCTGTGAAACTCGGAATTGAGTATGGTAGGCATGAGAGGACCGTGGCCATCAGTCACGTCAGGAAAACACCTAAAGCCCTTCGCCATGCTAATAGAGCATCACTACCACCTCAAAGCGAGCAAGGGGAAGCATCTACCCCAGAACCCCATCCACTCCTCAGTGTTTGTAAAGTCCCTGTCCACAAAGTGCACACGTTATTTCACCGAGAACCATCAGCGAGTGGCTGATTTGCTGAGCTGAAGCATTCATCGCTGGTCCTTAGACCTGCATGGCAGACTCTGACCCCTGCCCTCCCTGCTGCTGTTGTCCCAGCCACCGCCTGTTCAGTGCCCGCAACAGCCCACTGACACGCAGCCGCCACTGCCGTCGAATTGGTGCTGCCATGATAGCAGGTGAGACCTGGGAGCCCGGATGCTTGCCCTGCCTGAGTCAACAAGGACCGACCGTGGTGGTGACAGTGGCAGTGGCAGTGGCCGAGGCAGCGATGGCGATGATGATTATGTCTCTAGTATAGCAGAATAGTCCTCCCAAGACTAATTATCCTAGCGATGCAGACCTGTTGTTTTGTTCTCTGAAGGAAGTGGTTTGCTGCTCCCTGCTCAGTCACGTCTTCTCAGGTTTGACTCAATCACTATTCTCTGGTTTGCCTGAGCTCACACGTTCTGTGGCTTTCCCTCAAGCTGTGCTAGAGTTCTTGTGATGCTGCTGCTCTACCAAGCTCCGCCCAACTTCCCTGAACCTTGGAGTGCGATGCTATCATCTTTGGAGGGCCACCCCTCTCCTGTCTTCCTGGCAATAACCTTGGGTCCGCAGGTCTTCATTAGCTGCATTTTCAATGGTTTCCAGGGCAGGCCACTCCCCCTAGTTAAGATCCCCTCAGCATGCATTCAGTGTTCTTCACAGATGCAGAATGACATAGCAACTTACTCCCACACTGTTGTGATTTAGGGGAAGACTGCCTACATCTTCCTTCCCATTGTTCTTAGTGCCTCACGTGGTGCCTGAGGTTTGTAAGCTCAACATAAAAATTTAAAACATTTTTTTCCGTGTTTAAAATATTGAACTTTTCGGGGTTGGGGATTTAGCTCAGTGGTAGAGCGCTTGCCTAGGAAGCGCAAGGCCCTGGGTTTGGTCCCCAGTTCCGAAAAAAAGAACCAAAAAAAAAAAAAATATTGAACTTTTCACTCTTTAGCTCAGGCCCTACAAATGCTCACCCAGCAAGCGCTTTGTCACTAAGCCTATCACAACACACCTAGGCCCCTGTCTTAGGGTTTTATAGCTGTGAACAGACACCGTGACCAAGACGACTCCTCTAAAAAACTATATTTAATCTGGACTGGTTTACAGCTTCAGAGGTTCTGTTCATTATCATCAGGGTGTGATCATGGCAGAATCTAGGCAGACATGGGACTGGAGGAGCTGAGAGCTTCACCTCTTGTCCCAAAGGCAGCTGGGAGAGACTGGCTTCCAGGCAGCTAGGATAATGGTCTTAAAGGCCACACCCACAGTGACACACCTACTCCATCAAGGCCACACCTCCTAATAGTGCCACACCCTGGGCCAAGCATATTCAAACCACCACAGCCCCCAAAAGATGTTTTCTGAAAAGACGGCATTAAAATAGAACACAAAGATAGGGAACGAGTCGCCAATTTAGTCTGGAAGAGGTGACCTCTCTCTCTTTTTTCCTTCCTTCCCTCCCTCTCTCTTCCCCTCCTGTTTTTTCTTTACACTTTCTGTGCTTTCCCTTTTTCCATGATTAAAATAAAACTCATGCATGAAGAACCATTTGTTGGACACTGGGGCAAAGGCTGAGATGTATTCATGGAGAAGCAAGGGTTCAATTGAATGATTCTCTATAATGTATGTAGGTGTAGTAATGAGTATGTGAATGGTATGCAGGGTGTGTCCCAATGAGGAGTTTTTAATCTAGTCCATTTACTAAGAAAGCTATAAGACATTTTGCTGAGTGCTTTGAAAGACCACAGAACTACAGTGTTACCATAGCATCTGAAATTGAAAACACATTGTTTTGGGGGGGAGATTAAAACACTGGTATTTGTTTCTCTCAAGTGGGGAAGGCAGATGGGATCATGATGTTTGGTGATTCTTCGCTTAAGATAAATGATTCAATTTGTACTCAGTTGAATAGATATTATTTCAATATTATTTGTACTACCGTTAGATATTGCCAACAGTAGTCTTGTTTGTATTTTACATCTTGTGTAAAAATCTTAGCTGGAAAAATGAGCGTTTTTGTGATTCACATCTACTGTGCAAGGCTTGAGTGAATGTCCGTCAAAGTCCACGCAGAAACCCCACATTCCGAAAGAAGAGAGTGGTGACGCCTCATGAACGGATGATAAGAGAAAGAAGTGAACTGAGAGACCATGATGCAGGGGGTAGAGGCAGAAACAGAGCCCCACGGCCTGATACTCTGCATGCATGCTGTACGGACGAACAGGAATCTCAAACGTGCTGGATTCAGGTCTGATTCCCAGCTGCTATTGCAGGAAGAACTTCAGGATCCAGGCTCAAGCCCACTGCCCTTTTGGTATGCATGTTTACAAGAATCACCTTGGGGAACTGGGACGTGGCAGGGCTTTTCCGGAAAAGCATACCCCCAGGCGGGTGTACTGATTGATCCCTTGCAAGGGCCACCCCTTGCAAGTCCATGGCCGTCCACCTGCCACACAGAGAACAGAGAGACAGCAGCAGATTCTTGCTGGAAGCCTAATGTGTGGGCTCCAACTGTTTTGAGCATTGTCCACAGACTCTAGAGTCCACCTACACACAAGCTGTGTGAGATTTCAAAATGACCATCTTGGTATGTGAAGAGTTTCTCACATTAGCACTCGGAGTTGCCTGTATCTCACAGGGAAAGAAGCACCCTCAGAGGTCCTAAACCATCCCTTCTTGTCTCTGGATCAGTCGTAAGCCACCGCATTCCAGTGTGCTGACGTCATTTTAGGAGAATGGGGCTAGAATAAGTCAAAACTATATTATTAATTATCACCACTGCCAATCAAAATCGCTGCATGATATGATACCGCGGAAAGTAACGTGGACAGGATTAGCTAGCTACTCAGACTGCATTGTTTACTAGGCCCTTGTGTACCCAGTAACAACATCGCAAGGTAGCAGTAGTTTTAAGGCCTGGGGTTTGTTCTTATTCTCTGCTGCATGTGTGTGTGGAGGTTCTAAAACTTGAAATGTTAACGGGCTACAGGGAATGGCGGTGAGAGTTCCTGGTTGAGACTCAGAGAAATCCAAGACTCCATTCCACTCTCTTAAGAGGACCGAGACTTTCACTGAGCCACTCCAGCTTACTCCAGAAGCTGACACTTTCAGGTACAGATTCGGATCCATAGCTTTACATCATTCTCTGAGCTTGTGGTTTCCTATCAATTGATTTTCCTCAAGAATTCTGGCGAGACTTGGAAGTTCCTATGATAGGAGACATTCCACTATGGAGAGCGAGAAGAAAATTCAATTTTAGTGTTAGGTTAAAAATAGAAGATTTATTTGAGGGCGTAAGTAAGCAAGCGAGCATGTTAGAGAATATACTGAAATCCTTCAGATTACAATGACAAAGAGCCTAATGAATCTTATGAGGTAACATGATACCTCTCCGAACAGGCTGGGACTGAAATAGCCTTTGAGGGCTCACCTTGCCAAGATGGGGACTTTAAAAACAAGGCACAGAAGACAACATTTCAGAGTTTTCCCTTGTGTATTTTAGTGTTCTTTGGGGATGGAAGGAAGGCCAGAATGAGGGAAGTTTTGAGTGAATGTGTAATGTTGATGTAGGCACAGCCATGTGGAGGACTCCAGGGCACTGGACCATGGGAAATTGGCAAAGCCATTATGCATATGGACCGGGTTCAAGAAGAGTGGCTAAGCTTTGTTCATGCATTCTGGTGTGAGTGTTAGTATTTCTGACCTTTGACAAGGATGTACAAACACTAGCAGCTTCCTCCTCCCAGATGAATTACAGCCTGAGACTGCTCATCTGGAGTGACCTCCTACTAAGTAAGGCTAGCCCTCCCCCTTGTGCTGTACTTAATAAAACTCCATGAAGGTCCTGGTTGCAGAGGTAGTGATCTGTCCTGGTTCCGGTGTCAGTGTCATTGTGTCCATGTGTCTGTCCTTACTTCAGTTTTTAGCACCCTTAGTCATGGTTCCAGGGCCTAAGCCACAAAGGTTATGGAATGTTACAGAAGGGATTTTAAAACACTGGTCACAGATATTCCATCCAGTTCATAACAAATCAACATTATTACCTGCTATATTCCTACCATTAACATCTTGCTCAGTCCTTCCTTTGAATCTCTGGGCTGTGGAGCACGTGTGTACAGGGAATGAGAGAAGGATGTTGCACACCTATGATGCATATGTGTTCAACATATGGGCATGTGACACACATGGGCGTCTCATCCCTACCGCATCCTCTGTGGAACTCTGAATCTGAGCAGGGGTAGTCAAGTTTGTCAAAGACTAATAACTCTTCTTCATTCCCCATCCCTGCCTCCTGCACTGTCTTTGGCAGAGTTTGTGACAGCAGATGTGGCAAGAGTGTGTGAGTTTGCCAAGATGCTTAATCTAGCCTTGGAGACTGTTGTGACTGTCACCTCGAATTCCAGATTCAGGAAGACTATCCACTCATCCATGAAGAATCGGGTTCTCAAGGAGGAGGAGGAATAATTTGTATTGGCCAGACTTAGAAGCATCTAATGCATACATCAAAGTACCAACTTGTAAAGTCATGGTGGAAGACTCGCTCCAGAGCACTTTCTCTGTGTTTTAGGTTTTATTTGTTTATTCTTAAAATGCCAATTTATTGAGTGAGTATCTGTTTCTTGTAAAGAATGCTTCATATTAGATTGATGTTCACAGGGTAACTGCTTGTAAACTAGAAATGTCCAGAAAGAATGGACAGGATAACCAACCCCAGGTTAGAGGATGTGAGACGCTCTGGGACTCTCTCCCTATTTGTGTGCTTTCAGACAAAACAGTCTCTCATCTCTGCACGTCTTCTCCACTGCAGGCAAGCACCCTTCTCTCAGCACAGGCTCACATGCCTGCCAGCTCATCGTGGCCATGGCCTTCACAGGGTCGGTTCTCACTCGTTCTTTTAAGTCTCTAGCTCCTTAGTTCATTTCCTTTTAGAAGGGATCTGGTCTACTTATGCTAGATTCCAGATGGTTCCCTTGGTGGGATGTGTCAAGTTCAAAGATATGCTGCTTTTCCACTTAAGCCTCCTTGGAACAGAACTTCTTAGACCTGGTCTTTCCCATGTCAACAGGGACTATTTGTCCTTTGAGGACCTACTTATGAAAGTCTCTTTGGCACATCTTTAATACTCCAGCCATGGAATGCCCATGAACCTTGTGGCAGGCCCCATGATACAGACTCTCTTTAGGTCACAGACAATGTTGAAATGTTCCAAGTGACTTTGGAATCTTATTTAACTGAGTCATTTGTGTCCTACGCAGGACACTTTGAAGTAAAAATTTCTTGTTTCTTTGGAAATTCAGTTGTTTCATGTGATGTTTTCCTGGAAACTGTCTTATAAGGCGATGCTTTTGCTGAAGCAGACAGGAGGGAGGATAGTTTGCTGAGAACAAAAACATGATGCTTTTCTGGAGGCGGTCTTAGAAAAGGGGCATGTGGTGTTTTGCTAGAGAGGTTGCTTGAGAGAACACATGTTTGGAAAGGGTGTGAGTATAACCTAGACAGATAGCAGATAATGCTGTGTGGTATTGGTTTGCCTTGCTACTCTTTGCTGGTCATCCTTTGTCATGACTTTATAGAGAGAAATGCACCAAAGAACTGGTAGTATTCTGATGGCTTCTTGCTGCTTCCACAGACTCTGCCAATTGGCAGAGCCTCTCAGTTTTTTTTCCCCCCACTCTGGATCAAACTGCTGTTTTGATTCATGAATGGTGTTCGTGAGCGGCTTGAACTATTGCTGCTGATTCCTGGGAAGTAAACTGCTTGATATCCTGACAATGCGGACTGGATTAGTTCCAAAGAACTACTTCTAAACAGGTTCACACCCTCCATGCCCTGTTAACCTTTCCTTTCTACTACCTCTGGCGGGTGTGGGCTAGAAGGGAGGTTAAAGCATTTAAGTACACTTATTAAAGTAGATTCTAAAAAATAAAAGCATATGACCCTTACCTGAGGGCGTAGTCTACTCTGGGGAGATTAAGCATGGCAGTCATGGCTCAACCAAATCTTGCCCTTCTCTTCTATTCCCTCTCCTCCCTTCAAACCTTTACATTTCCTCCTCCCCAGTCTTCTTCAAATTCATGGCCTCTCCTTTCACCCATTGTTATAGCGTGCTATATGTACAGATATGTGCGTGTGTATATGTATATAGTCTTAAATATAATCTCAGTTCATATAGTATTATTCTCTTGTATGTTTTGTGAGCATGTTTTCAGGACATTTCACAATGTTTGGCACTGACAACTAGTTAGCATGCTCTTTATGCAGCTGACCACCTCTGAGGTTGGATCTTTTTCTTGGTTGGATTGTTGGAGATGAGAAAGCTTGCCATAAAAGTGGATCATCTGAGGCCATCTACCCTAGATCTGGGCCACACCTTCTGGTGGAAGCCTGTATAGAAGATCCTGAAGTAAGGATGACCCTGTCCTTTGCCTGTGTACCCTCCTCTCTCTGGGAAGCTTCTCTATCCTGCTGCAGATGTGTAAACTGTGTTGATAAGTGTGGGAAGGTGTCATTCTTAGAAGGAGAAAAGGAACACGAGTGGCTTGTTGCAGTGCAGGCTTCAAGGAGGAAAAATAAAAAATTACCTGACAAATTTAGACCCTAAATTTGTACTTGTTAGGGGTCCAGACACGATCTCTCCTTAGAGCAAGGCCTCCCATCTGTGGTAAGTCATGTGCTGGCGAGGGGTTAAGCTTTCTCTCATGAAGGAGCAAGGAGGCCATTATTGAGGCTTGTGGGTCCCTTGATCTCCAGCAGGTACTGAAGCAGGCCATTGCAGCATGAGAGCAGCTTCGGCCATTATGTGAAACAGCAGGCATGGCTGCATGCTTGCAGACGAAGGGCCTGCTGCTTTGGACCCACTCTGGCACTAGTGGGTCACAGTGGGTAAAGGAGTTTAGACAGAACTCACAGCTTATCACTTAGAAATTCTATATATCACAGAGCCTACCTAACTACTCTTGTTAAAAGTATTACTAATAAAAATAGCAAATATCCATTAGTCACATAATTAGTTTAATGTTTGAGTCAAAGCAATTTCCTAGTATACAACTCATAATAATTCAGCGATATGAAACTTGAACTGCAATATGTAGGAATTATAAGTCGGGCGGGTATTAAGGCTGTTGGCCAGTGAGTAGAGTGTTTGCTTGTGTAGGATGCGTGACGCCCTGGGTTTGATTCTCAGCACCACATACATAGGCCCTGAAAGCACATGACTCTGATTCCAGCACTTGTGGGATGAAGGCAGGAGGGGCAGAAGTTCAAAGTTGTCTTCTGTCATTTAAGGGCCATCCTGGGCTACACGAGCTCCTAAAAACAAACGAAACAAAGCAAACAAGCAAACAAACAGAAATGAATAACGAAGGAATAACAAGTTTCCCCAGAAATGCAATTTGAAACAAAATATGGATAATGTATTAACCAGAGAAACGTACTAAACCTAGTGGTTGATTCCCCATAGAGAACAAATAAAAACGTTGGTTGGACAAAATTAAGACTTCATGTTACATAGTTCCCGAGTCTAGTGACAGATTAGCTGATTGCTACCTCAGGTCTCCACTCTCACCTCCAGCCATTAAACTGCTTTCGTCAAATGCTACTGAAACAGATGATGTGAACAACACTGGCCCCTTAACAATGGCTATTCCAGATGTTACTCCTTGGCGTAGGTAACCCTCAATGGCATGGGAAGATGTGACCCTAAACCCTTACGAAGCATTTCCGGCAGCTCCTGCCTGCACATCACTTGCAAATTCTACACCTTGCAATGTCATTCCTAGTATTTTCATGCTAGAGCCTCAGATAGTGCTGTCCCCTCCCAACCGCCGCCCCCCTGAGTTGAGGACTTGCCAAGTCTGCTCTGAGGGAAGCAGACCTGGGTTTTCCTGCTGGTCCAGCACCTGCAGCTCACTGGCTGGCCGTGTCACAGTGCAGCAAGGCCCTTGTTTTCTAGCAGTGTTTGCCAGTGAGTTTGCATCTCCACAGCCCGCAGGAATGGTTCCAACGCCGTCCGTCCACCCCTGAGGCTCCTCCTGGCCTTGGAAAATCTTGCTGAGCTCAAATAACTGGTACTGAATTGTGGCTATAAATGTGACTGTAGGAATTAGAGACATTCACTGAAAGTTCCATAACTCATTTCCTCGTTTTTCTAGACTTTGGGGGAGAAGAATCTAGACAATAAACATCGCTCTACAGTGCTAGCCAACATTTTTCAAACAAGTGTTGTTTAGTCATTCTGTAGGAATTTCTGTAGAAAGCAAAAGCAACAACAACAACAGAAAGATAATTTCATTTGCACTCTATGTTTCCTCTCAGAATAAATTGGGCTGGCAAGATGGCTCAGCAGGACACCGAGCCTGAGGACCTGAGTTCAGTCCTTGGGACCCACAGACTAGAAGAGGAGAATTATGGGAGTTGTCCCTCTGGCCTCCAAACAGGCTGCTTGGCATCATACACCACTCCCCACCAAACACATGAAATAAAAATAAACATGATACATTTTCTCTAAAAGGAGAAACCCTCCCATGCTACAGTCTTACGGGCAACTTCTGACTTTGTTCCAAGGAGGCTTAATTTCCTGAGATCAGAATTCCAGATCAAACTGGTTCCCTGCCATTACTGCTTCTGTCTGACTCTCTAGGATCTTGTAATTATACTTACGTTCTCCTCTAAACACTTGGCTTTCCACACACAGCCCCCTGGCTGCCATCCATCTGTGTCTGGGTTTGGCATTGGCTTTAGGGTCTTCTGTTTCAATAGGACCCTGAAGGCTCTGGGAATGGAGAAAGGGCCTGTGGCCCATATTTCAGGAGACACATAAGATACAGTATCGATCCTAGTTCAAGAAGAGGTAAAATGAGGTTCTCAGAATTACAGCCGCACTCCCAAGATCACTTGCATGATTTCAGACCATTTGTGTCAAGTCCAAGTCTCCTCCCCAATGCTTCTGGCCCTTGGGGTGGTGCTATTTTGCAGCTGTTTGGGGGACCTTGGATAGATGCACTGTAGAGCATAGTGATGTCCCAACAGCCTCATGTAATGAGAGAATTCAGGGCAAAGATATATTTGAAAGATGTAAAATATTTCCTGTACCCTGTTTTGTGGACTGATAATCACCTGACGCATAGACAGCCAGGTGTCAGCTACACCTGAGTGCTTGTGGCCAGTAGAAATGTCTCTGTATGAACCATGGTGTCACCAGCCAGATGACCAGGTAAGAATCCAGATAGAAAGCTGGGTCTTCTTTGTCCTGACTCATCATACCAATCAAAAACCATTTAGCCTTAAAATGTACTTGTGGCTGGGCATCCCTTGCAGGGGCCAGTGGTTTGATTCACAGCACCAATATGGTAGCTTACAACCCTCTCCAAGTCTGGTCTCAGGGGATCCAGTTCCTTCTTGTGGCCACCGGTAGAACCAGGCACATAAATGGCATACAGACACACGTGTAGGCATAACACCTATACACACAGAAATAATTTTTAACGTTAGCAGCGATGATGATAATGATGCTGGTGATGTTTTAAAGGTATATTTGTAGCATAATATAATTTCACAGGAAAGAATAGGAGAGAGAGAGCCAGAGAGATCCTGTGCTGGTTCCATTCACACACACACACACACACACACACAGAGTTTCAGAAGATTCTGCTAGTTTTTGTCATCTTGACACAAGCTGACACTTGGGGAGAGAGAACCACAAGTGAGGAGCTGTCTCGCGATATCACATCACAGGTGAGGAACTGACCCCATCACACTGCCCAGTGGACAGGTCTGTGAGGTCATTTTCCTAAGTGCTGATTGATAAAGAGGACCCATCCCTCTGAGGGCAGGTGGCCTTGGGCTATACAAGAACTGAAGCTGAGCGGCCAGGGCACAGTGCTCCCCATCCTCAGTGGTTTCTGTTTTAGCTTTCGCCTCCAGCTTCCTTGAGTTCCTGCCTCGACTTCTCATAACTGTAACCTGCAAGCCAAATTAACTTGTTCCCCAGCAGGTGGGTTTTGGGCAGTTTTTTTTTTTTATCACAGCATCAAAAGCAAATTGGGACACATACTGAACTGTTATGTCGAAGTTGGAGAAAAAGGAAAGCAAGGTGCAGAAAGAGAATCTCAACTGTATAACATGGAAATCGAATAGAGACCATCTAGGCCACTGGGAAAGGTGTGTGCTTTGCTCATTCCAAGGATCTGAGAAGAGAGAGTCAGATATCCTCTCAGGACAATGAACTGCAGGCTTCCAGATGTCAGCAAGGTGCTAAGCCTCAGTATTTCCCTGACTCATAAGCACTCCCCCAATTCATTGCCTCTGGGGCTGAGGCAACATCTGCAGCTTCATGTACCCATCTATCCATCATCCACCCATCTATCCATCATCCACCCATCTATCCGCCATCCACCCATCTATCCATCATCCACCCATCTATCCGTCATCCACCTATCTATCTGTCATCCACCCATCTATCCATCATCCACCCACCCACCCACTCACCTACACATATACCCACAAGCCACATGATTCAACCCCTTCCAAACCAGACATCAAAGTGGAAGAAGCCCACAAACTTCAAATCTTTGCCGTAAGTACTTTGAACATTAAACCAGGAAAACAAAAGTAAAATTGCCCACGTATGTATCTGAGGCGTTGTTATAAAAACTATCCAAAAATAAGTGCAGCTGATAAACAAGTGACTGTCTAAGATAGCAGGAATAACAACAACAATGCTGATAATGTATCAAAAGTGAGAACATTGCTGTACACTGTTATAAGCAAGAGCAGTTTGAATCCTGGTGATTCTCTGTGTTTTCTCTTCCTACCCCTTTCTTCCTTACCCTCCAGCTCTCTTAGTCTCTAGGTAAAAATAGACACTCTCTATGTGGGGATGGCATTCTTTGAGGATGATGGCCTCCCCGTAGAAAATGAATGTCCCAGGTACTAACCAGAATGGAAACACAGAGCACCCAGAACACCCCTCTAACATATTTAAGTTGCCGTCCATCATAGAAATTCTTTGAGGACAGCTTCCAACCGCAACTGGTGTTGAGGGATTTCCATGGTTGTTGGCCGCAATGGCTGAGATATGACCAGCTCTGGCCGTTTTTTCAACTAGCCCTCACCTGCACTCTTGGGGATTGTGAACTGAATTTTTACCACTTCCCCCCAAATGGTTGGACTAGACCCTCAGATTACCAAATCCCTTCTGCACACTATGGAAATCTGTTACAATATACCCATGAAATAATGATAATACATCGTAAGCACAAGACGTTGGTGAGATTTCTTGTCCACCAGGAACAAAAGAGCAAACAGATGGTGAAACTCTATGTCTGTTCTGGAAGGTTAAAAATATCGTCAGCCATGCACTCAAAAATTGGCAGCAATAAACTTCTATTATTGTGTAAGTTGCTTGAAGGAAAGTTTCAGGAGCAGAGCAGCCTGGGCAGGTCACCTGCAGCAGGAATCTTTCATGGTTTTGGTTGCCCTATTGTGCAACACACATGTCTTTTCACAGGGATACCAAGAACCGACCAACGGACAGATACCATCGAAATCCAACCTGGAGAACCAATGAATTTTTTTTTGAAGTTATTTGAGGGGAAAAGGTGAGGGCTTACATACAGGAGCAGAAACAACTCAAAGACAACTGCTTCACCAGAGGTCACCACAGCATGGGTGACAGCTCACAAAAGGTAGGAACCGAAGCTCACCATACAGCCTGCATGCAGCTCAACAGGTTGGAAAGGGTTCCTTTCCAGTGACTGGGTTTGAAGCCTCTCCCAGGCAGTTCAGCTAGTTTTCTCCTCCTCCTCCTCTTCCTTTTCTCCTTCTCTTTCTCCTCTTTCTCCTTCTCTCCTTCTCTCCTTCTCTTTCTCCTTCTCTCCTTCTCTCCTTCTCCCCTTCTCCCCTTCCTTCTCCCCTTCTCCCCTTTTCCCCTTTCCCCTTTTCCCTTTTTCTCCTTTTCTCTTCCTCCTCCCCCCTTCCCCCCTCCTCCTTCTTCAGAGCTGATCTGTTCTCAAATCTTTGGGGGTCAGCTCCCCTTCTATCAGAAGGGGACTCTAAGCTTTTATTGTTTACTCTGGCAGGAAAGGGCCCAGCGACTTTGGTCAGTTTTGGAGATCTCCTGTTGTTTACCTTCCTGATTAGAAAACATACCCTGAGCTTGTAGGTGGTAGAACTAGGTTCAGTGAATTAGTAAGCTGCTGTGAGTTCATGGTGGGGGCTGAGTGTTTTATGGACCCCACTGGCAGGCAGCAGAAGTCCCAGCTCCTAGACGGGCCACAACTGAAAGTCGAATTTCTGTCCCAAAGCTGTGTCTCGTTCCCAGACCAGTCCTACTGCAAGGTTGGAAGCACTATCTTTGGAAACTGAGGATGGATAAGATTCTGATGATGGCTAATCTTCATTGTCAGCTTTACATGATCTAGAACTTTACACGAGCTAGAACCACCTGAGGCTAGAACCACCTGGGGCAGGTCTGTGAGCAGTTATCGTGATTAGGTTGGTTGAGATTCGATGACTTGCCCAGGTCAGTGTGTGTGTGTGTGTGTGTGTGTGTGTGTGTGTGTGTGTGTGTGTGTGTGTGTGTGCACGTGTATGTGCATGTGTGTGAGTATGTGTATGTATGAGTTTGTGTTCGTGTGTGTTCATGTGTGTGTTCATGTGTGTGATCATGTGTGTGTGTGTGTGTGTGTGTGTGTATTAGATTTCCTACCTCCTCTCATCTAATTATACTGCTATAAGTTGGTATTTTTGCCTGGCTTCTAGGTTGTACTAACCTGCAAATACCAGTGAAACTTGTATATCCCCTTATTTATTGAGCAAATAGCAGCTAGTTCGGCTTGTCAATTTGAGTCCTTCATTGGTTTCTTCTTTGAGGTTTTGTTACCTCAGCCTGGATTGCTCACAGCAAATGCCTTTACTTACTGTATTATGGAACACACCCTGAGAGACAGCAGTATAGAGCCAGAGACTGGGCAGGTTACCAGAGTTGTCAGAGTCAGGACTGTGGCTTGAGAGCTCTAACAGACCAGAGGCTCTGTCACCTGTCTTGATAAGCCAATTAAGAATCAAATAATAGTGAACAGCAGAGAAAAGAACCTATCCAAGATGGCCACACTAGTAAGAACAACTAAAGTGTTCCAATGATTCCCCTTGCATGTCTACGGGCTCCTAACAGGAAATTGGGCTTAAATAGAAGGCAAGGGTATGCATGGCTGGGCAGCTATGGTCCTGTCCATCACTGACCCAGCAGCATCTGGACTCCAGTCTGGTCTGACAAGTTGTCAGAACTGTGTTAAATCTTTCCTTGGGCGAAGAGTGTCCTCCCCAGCTGACACTAGGCCTTTCCCTTCTCCAGCCGGAGAGTTCTCAGAAAATTTCAGTTCCTCAGAATCCACAATCTTAATTATAATGGTCAAACAGAGATGACATGACTCTCTCTTTAGATTAGAACATCTTAGCCTGCTAGGACCATTATGGAGGGGAAGATCACAGGGCACTCGTGAGGGCATCTGCTGGCCAACTCACTTTTTGCTCAAATAATGGACACAAAAAAATTCTGAGGACGTACTCATCACTCTAGGAGCCTGCAATACCTTTTTTAAGAGAACTCATTTCTGTCAAGATGTTAATTGTCTTGGTCAACTGGAACTTACTTTTACAAGAAATCTGAAAGTTTTATTATTTACATTTTCAATTAGCATACATTACTCACACAGAATGAGGGGCTTCGTTACACCATTTTTATACATGCCCGTATGTGCTTAGGTCATGCCTGCCTCTGTTTCCCTCCCTTGATCTCCTCATCCCATTCCCTCCCTCTTCCCAGTGAACTCTCTTCTGATTTCACGTAGGGACATAGTCTAGATTCTGCCTTGTGATGGGAAGCATGGGATATCTGTCTCTCGGAACCCTTTCCCAGTCTGTAGGCTGCCGTTTTGTCCTATTGACAGTGTCCTTTGCCTTACAGAAGTTTTGCATCTCCATGAGGTCCCATGTATTAATTAATCTTAGAGTCCGAGCATTTGTGTTTAGGAAATTGTCTGCTATACCAATGGGTTCCAGGGCATTTCCTACTTTCTCTTCTGTGAGATTTGCGTACCTGGTTTTATGTTGAGGTTCTTTATCCACTTGGACTTGAGTTTTGTTCCAGTTGATAAATATAGATCTACTTTCATTCTTCCACATGCAGACGTCCAGTCAGACCAGCACCATTTGTTGAAGATGCTTTCTTTTTTTTTCCCATTGCATTCTTTTGACTTCTTTATCAAAAATCATGTGACCATAGGTGTGTGGGCTTATTTCTGTGTCTTTGATTAGATCCCATTGATCAACTTGCCTGTCTTTGTACTGACACCATGCAGTTTTTATCACTGTTGCCCTGTAGTACAGCTTGAGGTCAGGGATGGATGGTGATTCTTCCCGAAGTTCTTTTATTGTTCAAGATTGTTTGGGCTATCCTGTACTTTTTGGCTTTTCCATAAGAAGTTGAGAATTGTTCTTCAAGGTCTGTAATACATTGTGTTGGAATTTTGATGGGGAGTGCATTAAACCTGTAGATTGCTTTTAGTAAGATAGCCATTTTACTATGTTAATCCTCACTATCCACAAGCATAGGAGATTTTTTTTTTTCATCTTTTGAGGTCTTCAATTTCTTCAGGGACTTGAAGTTCTTGTCATACAGATCTTTCACTTGTTCGGTTAGAGTTGCAGTAAGATATATTTATATTATTTGTGGCTGTTGTAAAGGGTGTTGTTTCCCTAATTTTTTTCTTGGCCCATTTGTCATTTGTATAAAGGAAGGCAACTGGTTTCTTTGAGTTAGGTTTATATCCAGCCACTTTGCTGAAGGTGTTTGTCAGCTGTAGTTCTCTGGTAGAATTTTAGGGGGCTCTGTGTTTATGATTTGTATTTTATCTAGTCCTTTCGTTTTTAAAGATTTATTTATTTTATTTATATGAGTACACTGTAGCTGTACTTCAGCCACACCTGAAAAGGGCATTAGATCCCATTACAGATGGTTGTGAGCCATCGTGTGGTTGGAATTGAACTCAGGACCTCCGGAAGAGCAGTCAGTGCTCTTAACCACTGAGCCATCTCTCCAGCATGATTTATTTATTTTTTGTACTGACTGATAGGCTCATCTGCACGTGTGCACCTGTGTGTATGAGACAGAGACAGAGACTGATGGGGAGTGCAGTAAGTCCATGATACTTACCATGTGTTCTAGGTTGACCTTACACTTGAGCTTCTGACTCTGCCCGGGATTCAGAATTCACAGGTGTCCCTTAGCACGTCCAGCTGATGTTCATCTGTTTGCTTTCTTGTGGGAAGGAAACTCAGAAAACATGTAAATGTATGAAACACCAAAAAGGACAGTGATAAAGAATGACTTGCCTACTGTATAACACTCATTAGCCAACGAGAAAGGGCCATTTCAAACCAATCCAACAAAACACCCTCTAGGTCAGATCAAACACAGAGAAAAGCTGTAATGCTTTTCTCATCTGTCCTTATGTCCCCTTTAGACATGCTGCCCAACCAAGCAAAGAAGAGCCACAAAATCAAATTAAGACAGGTAGAAATGGGAGTGGGCTGGCCAGAATATTCCAGGTAGTACTTACATGCCGTGAGCTATGCAAGAGCGAAATGGTCACTCTGGATGTCAGAAACTTACCTACCATACAGAAAAACACTCGTTTGTCTTGATTTTCAACTTGTCAGGACCTGAAACCAATGACACATGCTGCTGAGCCTGCTAGAGAGAGCATTTTCCCTCAGAGGGGACAGCACTAACTAATGGTCCCAATCTAAAATGGTGGGGCTGCCTGCCTGTGTTCGCTTTTTGCTGAGCTAGTACATTTGTTGTTGTTGCTGCTGCTGCTGCTGCTGCTGCTGCTGCCATGGCCACCACTACCCTTCCCTGAGATCAGACTCCTGCTTCTTTGACATTCCAATATAGACTGAATAGCAATGACTCCTTTGGAATCTTCCAGGCCATTGACATCAGTTTGGGGTCTCTGAGATTTCTGGCTTCCTGGGCTCAGGAGCTACTGAGCTCGTCCAGTATGAAGACAGCTACTCTTGGACTGCCCAGACACAATAGTGTAGGGCAATCTGATAAATACCTTTTATCATGTACAGTTCTTTGGGAGGGGCAGGTAAGAGCCCGCTTATTAGGGAGTCAAATGTTAGTAACTGTGGCCCAGTAGCACAGATTCAGATTAGTCAAAATACCATGTTCCAACATGGGAGCAGCTTCTCTCTCTCTCTCTCTCTCTCTCTCTCTCTCTCTCTCTCTCTCTCTCTCTCTCCCTCCTCCCCTCTCCACTCCCCTTAATCTGTTACTAACAGATTGCTAAGTCTGATATAGAGGTGGCCAAGAAATGACTATTAGAGGACTAAAAATAGCCCAAAATAAATTGTAATTAGGCCCCAGCCCTGCCACATTCCAGCTGCTCCACTGAAATTCTAATCAGTTGATCAGCATTAGAGAACAGATCAAATCAGTTTGTAGACAGAGCTGCCTTCCTGAGGTTCTTACTGTTCTCCCATCCGCTCTCCCCTTCAGTAGACAAAGCACGAGGTAGGATTATTACACTTAGAATAATCAAAAGCACTGCTTGGCCTACTGGAGGGAAGGGAACAGGTGAAGGAAACACACATTTTAAACAACTTAGAGTTAAAATCTAGGTTCACCACATGCTTTACAGTTACTGTGCTCCATAGACTCTGCTCTCTGTGTTTGGAGCATTTACACAAACCTGTTATTTTTTTTAATTCTATTTTTTCTCATTTGTCAGTTTTGATCTTACAGCTATAACCTCATGCTGAGTGGCTAGTCTTACCTCTGTTAAAGACAGATCTTTAATAATCAAATTAGAACTACTATCTACAGATGCTGAACTGATCTGTTTCTTTTTCTTTCAGAAAATCCTGCCTGCTATGAGCTCGCTGTAAGATAATCTTAAAATTATCAAAGTAAAACATTTGTAGATTACATTCATGTATCTTCTGGATATACAAAGAAGTCTTTGCAGTTAATAAACTACAACAAACCGGATGTGTTCTCCTGTGAGTGCTGCATTCGAGCAGAGGCAGGAGGACTACGAGTTTATTAATGCCAACCTGGACTTTGTAGCAAGTTCCAAGTCAGTAAAGTCTATGTCATGAGGTCCTGTCTCAAACAAACTGGGCGAAAATTGCAATTCACAAAAAATGCAAAAATGATAATAAACATTGAATAGCTTATTCATACTGGAAATAAGTTCTGATAATAAGTTTCAATAATCGCATACTTAAAGCTCTTTAAAAGTCATCTCAAATGAGGAAACAGCCTGACATACATAGAGACATCACTGTCTTCCACTTGTAAGTGGTGTATGGGAAAGTGAACTTTATTTACCAAATTTCGGTCTTAGAATCATAACATGCTCAGCACACATTGGAAGAAGCATCTGCCCTCATTTGACACTAAGAAAAGGCAAGATGGACCTAGCATGGCATTCTTGTTCTTCCAGACTTATTAGCAGACATCGTTGTTGAAGAAAATTACCCTTCAGGGCACACTTGATGGCCTGGTTGGGAAGGAAAAGGAGACTTGAATAGCAGCTGAAGGGAACAGGATTTCACAGTTAGCATTGGCCAATGTAAGCTTTCCTCTGGGGACATCTTGAAGGTCACATAGGACCTCCCACAAATTCAGGCACTGATCTGCAAATACCCACTGTGAGACCTAGGGGTCCACTGCTTCCACCTGCCGAATCCTGAGGTGGGATTCTTACCAGTACTCGCCTGTGGTGTGGGCAGGGATTTTTGAGATCTGGATATTTGGCCACCCACTGTAACTGGAAATCTCCTCCTAACCCTTCAGTCACACAAATGAGGGACTTAAGAAACAGCTGACGACCCACCAGGACACTGTTGGCATTTTGAATGGACATCTACTTTGGCTTGTATTGTGTCTGGCAGCATCCTTGACCTCCAGGCACTAGATTCTATTGTGTCTCTGTCTGTGGTTATAAAGGTCAAACAGTACCTCCACCTACTGTCAAATTATGATGAGAGGCACCAGGACAAGGCTCCATGATGTCTTGTAAAGCTGGGTCCCATCATTAAGCAGAACAAGCACTTGACAAAGTAAACTTCATACCAAGAACCGATTTTAAAACGTAACTATTTAAAAAATTAAATTAGCATATAATGTGCTTTGATATGATTACACTTTGAATAAAATGTGCCTTAGTAATTCTTCTTTATGATCCAATTTTTATTTACTACACGCATAGTAAAGTCCTATTTGATTACGAGCATTTTCAATTTATTCTATTCAAGTTTTAGATTTTCCTATTACTTTCTCAGTGGAAATGTAAGTGCTATCCTGAAAGAAAACATACACATTTCTTACTAATATTTGCATATGTGCATAGAAAAATTCCTTAAAGAACATGTAAGAAATGCAAATAATGGTCATTTATTATCACCAGTACTTTTGTTTTGTTTTGCACTTACCAGTGACAGTCAACACACACCAATTTCTCAGTAAGCAGCAGCGATTTTAAACCTAAGTTCCTGACTTCCAGAATCCAAGGCAGTGAGTAAGCTCACAGCAGAGTCCGTTCAGTTGCCCCTCCCTCCCCTACTGTTGGGTGATGCTGAAGATGGCAATGATGCCCAATGGTCTGAGCAGAGCCGTGGCCCATCTTTCCACCCCACTCACTCTCTTCCATTCTTGCCGAGGGGATCATTTCTCATTGGAAGGGGACAAATCCCTTCCAGGAGAAGGCTTTCAGTTCCTCTCATTCTTTTAAATCTCTCTACAGCTTAAATTCTTTCCTCACAGAGGGACTTCCCCCAGGGAACTTTGCAGAAGAGGGTCTGACAGAGTCACAGGAGAGGGAATAGTACTGTTAACGCCTATCTTCTGGATATTGTACCCACGAGCATATACTAGTTATGGCTATGTGCACAAGACTTGAACACACACACACACACACACACACACACATGCACACAAATACAAACATGCACACACACACATGCACACAATACAAACACACACACACACAGAGAGAGAGAAAGAGAGAGAGAGAGAGAGAGAGAGAGAGAGAGAGAGAGAGAAAGAGAGAGAGAGGAAAGTAGGAAAGGACAAGTTGAGAAGAGGGGAGTAAACAGGAGTTGATGGGAAATAAAAGAGGCAATAGGGGTGAATATGATCACAGGGCATCATATACATGTCAAGTTGAGAAAATAATTGTATAAAAATGTAAGTTTAATGGGAGTCTATGGAAGTGGGATATGGCATTGGACCCAGCCCAGTGTGCTTTTCTATCAGATCAAGGGAACACCTCCCACTCCTGTTCCTTTCCACCATGTGATTGGACTGGGCTGCAATGCCCAGTTCCCCACCCCTTCCACAGTGGTGCTAACAGGAGCATATTAGATTTCCTCTCCCTGAAAGGTAAGTCAAGATCGATGCAGACAAGGTCAAGAAAGCTGTTTATTCTGGGTCATATGGTGCAGGAGATTCTGGAGACACCAAGTGTCTTAGAGCAATGACGTTGACTTGAATATATATATATAAAATTGTAGGTTAGGTCAAGGACAACCAGTCATGTCTGAGTAGTGAATGAACTACCTCTGGCTAAGTCTTCCCACCCAGAAGAGGTCAGATTAGAAGTCTTCCTACAGACTTGGCAAATGCATGGAGAGGTCTCATTTCTTCAGAGAAAACATTGTTGGTTCCTTCAGGTGGGAAAAAGCAGGACTCTCAGGTGCTGACGTCTGTCACATGTTAGTGGTAGTATTCCCTAAGAGAGAGGATTTTTCAGTGCTAAGACTAGGGTAGTCATAGGCAGGCTAGAACATTTGAATGTCTTTTCTAAGTTAAATGCAGAGAGATTTTTAGAAATGTACACATTAGTAGAAAATTGAAGATTAAATAGCGATTCAAACCTCCTGTTTTTTGAGACAGGATCATATATATATATATCTCCTTGGCTGACCTGGAGTTTGTTTTGTAAAGCAAGCTGGTCTATATCTCATAGAGATCTGCCTGCCTCTGCCTCCTTACAGCTGGGATCAAAGGTGTGCACCACTGTGCTCAGATAAGCCTCTTGCTTTATAGACAAAACATTTGATCATAGACATTCCTTATTTCAAGGATTTAAAAGTAAATGATGTTGTATTCGTCAGAGTAGATGTGCCTCATTACCTTTGTGGTGGTGAGTGATGAACCTCTCACCAAGTACTGAGTAAATGCATGAAAAATGAAGGACAAGTCTAGGTAGTGATACAACTCTTAGAATAACAAGCCATTATAAATAGCTAGTTTCAACTTTCGGGATGTTGTCTTGCTTGAATCAGAACGAAGAGCAATACAGGTCTAGAACAAGACAAAGAACTTGGCATGCTCTCCTTCCTTAAAGATCGATCACGTGTCATCTGCCTTAAAGATGATCTATCGTGTGTCATCTGTGGACTGACGATTATCACTGTGAGGCACTGATTCTCTTCTCTTTGTTCACGAGAATCTTCCACAGTGTTGGAGCTGTCACAGGTGACAATTTGCTTGTACATTCTATTTCCTAGGAATTGGGCAGGAGATGACAGGTATTAGCATGCAGATGGTCTACTGTTGAATGCCCTGGAGGCCAACACTCCGGAAAAGAAAGGAAGCAGGTTGAGTTCAAGGGAAAGTAGGGCTGTGATGTAGTCTGTCAGCCATGTGGCAGGACCAAGAGCTGAGATCGTGGTCCAGAGTTGAGGTGAGGGAAAATCATCATGTTGTGGCCCTGTGGACAGTAATGGCACAGGCCTTGCACAAAATATGATTCTAGCAAATTCAGGAGAATGACTGACAGTTGAGAGTGGCCGTCTTCCAGCCCTACCAGCAGCTAGGAGAAAGCTCTGGGTAGGTATCTTCCATGCCTCTGCCCTGTTGCTGGAGCGTTTGACAGCCTCCAGGCTCGAGTCCTGAGAGTACGCTGCCGTGTAGTAACATCAGCTGAAAACAAACAAACAAACAAAAAAGGCCTGGCCTACTGAGTCATCTGTAGAGGTCTACCGATCTAACTGTGAACTTTTGGTGGGTTGGAGATTCTCTCCCTCCCCTGCCAAGAACGACCCCTCTTCCCTGGTTTGTCCTATATTTCCACCTATTTGCATGCTCACACTTTCCCTCCTCAGCTAGGCTCAGTCGGGCTGAGCTGGCACCCTACGAGTGCACAGGAAACCATGACAGCTGGTAGAGGAAGAGAAGGGTGTCTCTGGAGATGTTTGTCCTGGGCAGGAACTAACTTTAGCCAGCCTCCAGGACACAACCTGCTATTAGGAGGGGGGAGACTAGTTTCTGCTTCATCTCCTGCCTGAGACTACACACTGTCTGGGCATGGGAATTCATTCCTAATGCCGTTTCCAACCTCCAGACATGCAGACCTACTGCTCCAGAGACCTGGTGCTCCTGAGGCCTGCAAGCTCAGTACCACTTCTCGGATCTGGAATGATTTTCAGTCAGGCTACTGCTGCTACTGCTGCTGCTACTGCACAAAGACCTGCTTTTAAAAATCCTGCATGATAGTATGTTGTAAGTGTTTTCTTCCTGAGTTCTTAATGAAGCACTTCCTGTTTGATACTTCCCTGTTTGTCTGATTCATTCTTGGAGTGGCTGAGATAAGAGCGTGACGGGAGGCAGGAAATGATGTCCACCTACCTTCTTGGCAGTGTGTTTAGAGCCTACCACACCTTCCAAGATGCACGTGTGACAGAGGCACATACTTTACACGCTCTCTCACACACATATTACACACACACACACACACACACACACACACACACACACACACTCATCCCAGATATTACAATAGTTTTATTTTCTCTAGAATAATTAAATCTTTTCATGAAGTCAAGGTGACTACATGTACTGAATTCCTGTATAATTTTACTTACAACGTTTAGTCATCTTTCTAAATTAGTCAATGGCAAATACATTTACAAGTGAATATTTTCTAAGGGGTATACTCTCCACTTTCAAAGCAACATAAAATGTTTTTAAAAGGGCTTTGCTTACTGGCTCTCATTGAAGCTTTAGTAAAAGGAGAGAGACCATCTCCTTGCTGCTGTGTACTTGGTGACAAGCCATTACCAATGGTTTATTACAAAGCCTGTTATTGACCGAAAAGTAGTTGGGCTTGGTAACTGTGCTTCGAGAGAGTGTCTCAATCAATACGCTGTAGTCATCACCGAGGCCCTAAGTTCTTGGCATAGCTGCTGGAAACTGAAACGGCATTGGGTGCTGTTGATGGCTTTGCTCTGCTGTTTCCCATGGAGTGTGTAAATGCACAGAAGGAATGAAGAATCCCTGGGTGGCTTCGTCAAGGGTCTTTTGTGTAGACATTTTGTCATCCTTGTATCCATGGATTTCTAGATTGTTTTCGTCTAGATATCATTATAGAAATGACTAATGTGTATTTATTTGCGCCGACGATATCATCCCACTGGGAAAATACTTCCAAACAAGCATAAAAGGAAATATTTATGTTCTAGAGAAACCACAAATCTGTCAATAATTTTTGTTACATAAATAGTGATTTACGTTGCTTATAGAAGTTGAGAGCAATTTTAAATTATTCATAATTATGATCCTAAATGCGTCCTTTACATGATTCAGGGTATGTTTACTTGTCTTCAGATTTACACGCTCAGCTGCTGAAATATTTATTGTTACCGCCCTCGCTCTGAAGTGCTCTCATAATAAAAGAACCAGACCGCTGCAAAATGAAGAAAGTTGTCCGGCTACATGACTATTTTTTTCTTTGGTTTGTTTGTTTATTTATTTATAGATAAGATCTTGCTCGGAACATGGAATTCTCCTGTCTCATCTCAGATAGCTGGGCTGGCGGGCACGGCTCTCCATTAGTCTTGAATGTGAAGGACGGGGGATGCTGCTAGGTAGAGTCCTTTCCTAGCATTCAGTAGGCTTTCCATGCAGTTCCAGGCAGCCCAGGACTAGGGCATGGCGGCGTGCACGTAAAATTTCTGCACTCACACTTGGAAGGTTGAGGAGGGAGGATCGGGAGTTCAAGGCTATCCTGACACACAGATATTCAAAGCCGGACTGTGGGTTTTACTTTAATTTCTGTCGCTGAGATTAAATATCTCCGACAGAAAGCAGCCTGGAGGAGAGAGAACTTACTTTGTCTTACCGTTCCAAATTACTGTCCAAGGTAAGTTGGAAGAGGGAGTTGAGGCAGCAAAACCTTGGAACAGCTACTCATACGACACCCAGTCAAGAATAGAAAGAAAGGCCTGTGGGCCTGCTTAGTGTTCAAGACACTTTTCTCCACGTACTCAACTCAGTATTCAGCCAATAAAATGGTGCTGTCCACATCCTGGGTGGGTCTTCCCTCTTTAATAAGCACAATTAAGAAAAGTCCCTCACAGACAGGCCCGTGGCCAACCTGATCTAATACATCTCTCACCGAGACTCTGCCCAGGTGGATTCAGGTTGTTACAAATTGACAGTTAAAACTACTTTCACACTGGAATATATGAAACCCCCTTAGAAAGGAAATAGAGAAAATTAATATTAAAAGCAGGCAGCCATTTTAAAACTAGAAGGCACGGGGAGGAAGAATGGGATGAGGAACTGTGGGAGGGGGCGACTAAGAGGAGGCAACAACTGGAATGTAAAGAAATTAGTTAAAAAAATTGGTTGTGTGTCAAGGGAGCTCGACTAGAGAGAATAATCTTGAAAGGAAGTATAAAATGGAAAGTCTCAAATTCCTGCTTTTGAAAACCTAGTACGAAGTCGCAGTAGTCAATTGGAGCTCTGGTAGTCAGACACAGACTGACTCATCTCAAAGGAGAAATGGATTTTGACAGGGATACCAAAGCCATTCAATGGAGGAAGGAGTGGATTCAGTAACTGCCCAGGTCCAGAGACATATCTCCAGTCAAGATACAGGATTAACTCATCCTGCACCAAGGGTATGAAGTGCTAAAGGAATCAGAGTTTAGGACCAGGAGACCAGACCAGGAGAAAGGCGGGAGGTTCGAGACCCTCCGTAGCCTGGCACTGGACTTGGTGATGTTTCCTGGTCTTGGCACAAAAGCACAGGCGGCTGGAGGACAAGTGAACATGGGCCTTTGATTCCACAGAGTGTACTACGTAGAACCTTTTGATACATTTTCACCGCTAGGAAGGATTTGTGCTTAGCAAATTTCTAGAAGTTTCCGACCTGTTCTGCCCTTGGAATTACAACGTCCTGCTTGAGGCAGATCGTACATCACAGACAGTGTTCTGATCGCACTGTGGTCCTGTTTGTAAGCAGGAAAATCATTCATCTCAGGGGTTGCTTTCTTGTCCAGTTTTCTTTGAAATTCCTCCATTATTGTTGAAATGGAGTTGGAAAAACAACCACACCCGTGTGTGCTCCATTAGTGATGTAGCCGTAAGTTCTTAGCTCTAAGCACAAATTCCTTATTACTACAAAACGTATTTTCCTAGCTATCAGCATTTTTAAAGAATCTGGTAAACGGTACAATCATTATATGGTTTCTTCCTGGTGCTTTATGATTTTCTGATTTCCAATCTTGCCTTCTCTATCAAATTTTTCTATTTTGCATCAGGGAAAAAAATTCCTCTTAGGATTGGAAACATTTTAACTTGCTAAATTTGAGCAACGATTTTTATACTAATGAAATTTTCTCTAAAACAGTTACTGGAATGTAATTATTATAATTGTGCTTCTATGTTTATTTTTAATCATGAAAGGTAAGTGGGTTTGATTGTGACACAGTGCTTGATGGCAGAAAGCAGAAAGTACTTGTCCCTTTCATCTTGCCTCTTAACAAGTGGATGCCCAAAGGGCAGAGAGGTAACCAGCAACCTAAAAGGACAAACAGCCACTGAAGAGAGAGAACTGCATAGAAGCCTCAGTATCCTAAGATGTTGCTACATTGTTAAACCAGTAGTGAGCTCTGACTTACAATTAACTGGATAGTTTTGTGCTACTGGAGGCTTCGAGCATGTGCTAGCACCAGTCTTTTAACATTTGATTTTGCAGTAGGGTTTCTCTCATTGGTCAAGGCTGTACTTGAACTCTGTGCCTCCGCTGGGCTTTGGATTTCTCTGTTTCAGCCTCTTAGGTGGCTGGGTACTAGTACCATAAGCATGAATGATGAAGTTTCTCTTTTTCTTTATTTTTTTTTAGCTTATTCTTATTTTCAAATTTGCGTAAGCACTTAATTTTAACTACCTCAGAGTAAAACAGTTTGCCTTCTATCATTCTGGGAAGTATCAATATATTCTTATTTTGTTGTATGTGTGTGTGTGTGTGTGTGTTTAGAAATCATGATACAAAATAGACCAACTGTGACAAAAACTTCTCCAAATAAAGATCTCGAAGATATAAAGGGCTCCCAACTGAGAGTGCACAATGTAAAAACCCTAAAAAGGTGCCCCAAAAAGAGAATTGAATTCTTTTATGCAAATGACTTCTGGGAAGGATGTTCACAAAAGGCACTGTTATGTATTAAAAAAATCTGTGTTTATAATATGTAATTTCAGTAAAGAAATCCTTCCTTTTATTTTCTGATGTTAAAGTTCTTGGTTCAGGTGATGTATTATCATATACATAAAACATACATAGACATGCTAAATGGTATGACATACTAAGAAATGTAATAAGCTTCATATCTGAACATATGCACATATATACTTAGACATCTAATATTTTTCTTCAAGCAGTGTGTAACTTTTCACTGTGTAATAAATACAAAACAATATCCGTGCATTGCTGTGAGAAGTCTGTTCCTCAATGTTTCTGCCAACTGATTAAATGCTTGATTGACAGACCTCACAATTATATTTCAAGCACTTTTCTATTAAAATTTTTTATTTCTTTTCTTAAATACACACACACAATTTTAAAGACAGAAAAAGGTATTCAAAAGGAAATAGTGAAGCAATGTATTAAATATTTATTTTTAGGTTAATACTTAGCAGTAGGTGATTCTAGGAATGCCTTTATTCTTTCCATATATCATAAATCTCAACAGACAGCTCTCTGGATGCTTAGCAGATAACACGTCATAGTTCTCCGCATTCGGCGTGTGGGAGATGAGCCATGGTTTGTCATTGAGTGTGATGGAAGTGGAAGGCATTGCGGCAGCCTGTGGTGTCTTTTTACAACACCCACTCCTGAGATGCTGAGAGAAAGCTGTCATTCATTCCTCTCCACATGACCTTGCTGTTTCTACCATTTTTTTTAATCCCTGCAAGCTTTTGCAATTTTAAAATTCCATGCATTCACCCAAATTTTCAACTACTCCTTGATGGATGCCTTTAGCTTCTGGTGACTGTCCTCTCCGGGCTCCTAGAAGGTCCTCACTCTCTGGCCTTTTGTGCAGATGGAAACCCAGATCTCTTCTCATTGACTTGCAAAGCTTCCTCCTAGGTATTGATGCAGGGGATTTTTTCCCACTCTGTCAACTGAGGGAATATTTGCTTTCCTGTTTTCAGTAGGCTTTTGCTAAGCCCCTCAGCATCCCTGAAGCTCTTATGCAAGGCAGGTTCGCCTGGAACTTGCAATGCATCTCAACCTCCTAGGATAACAAGCATGGGCCACCACGCTCTCTCTCTACAAACTTGCCGCATTAATTATCAAGTTTCCTATCACCAAGTCCTACTTCAGGTCACAAAAAAATCTCTAAAACTATTCTATCAACTTTACAGTTTTCACTTTCAGGCTTGACTATACCTGATTCATTGTCAATGTGTAAGATCTAAGCCTTGATGCTCGTAAGATGGCCCACTGGAGGAAGTGCTCACTGCACCGGGAGGAGCGACTATGTTTGGATTCTTAGCACCATGACTGTCCACACTTTCAAAGCCAACACCGCCTGGGTGACTCTTAACACTACCGAGTTCAGCTCCCAGCACAAAGTACAACCTTGGTCACATGGGAAACTCACAGGAATTACTTTCTGGGGTTTGTCTCAGCTATACTAGTCTCTTCTTAACCATTGCTAATTTCTTAGCTACTCTTGACCAGGGTCAAGTGTCCCAGCAAATAATAGTTCTAATATCACAGCTGCTGCTTCAGCCCCGGCTAACCAGAATCAATCAATCTTAATCTCAAATAACAAATGGCCCCAACAGAGTCTTCAAACTTCCCCCTTGAAACTTCACAAGTCATTTCTTCATCATCTGCACCGTCCTCAAAATTCTTATGTTCCAAACCCCTACCGAACAGCCTACCGAGCTTTCAACACTTATTGGATTTTATAGTCCAAATTTTAAAAATCCTTCAACAGTCCTCCTCAAAACATATGGCCATGTCTGTCACAGAAATACCCCACTATCCTAGTACTTTTTTGGGGGGTGGTGGTGGCATTTTCTCCAGATAAAGTGGCTGCTGCTTTTGTAGACAATGAAGGATTAGTTTCTTCAGTCCAAGGTGAAAAGGGCAATATTTCAAGGGGTGGGGCTGGGGACAGGGAGGTTACTTCCTCAGGTGAGATAAACCCTCGAGAATCTGAGGATTCAAAGTTCTCGTCTTCAACAGGGTCCTCCCACATATCCTCATGTTAAGTTACAGAATCCCATTCTTTACTAACCATACTTTAACCTCTGACACCAGCTTTTGTTGTATAAACCTTACTCCACACAAATTCTTCTTGATTGGTTAATAAAGATGCCTATAGCCTGGGCTGGGCAGACGAGAGGGAGCTGGAACAGAGTTTCTTGAGGCTTGGAGTTTCAGGGAAGACACACGAGGAGAGGAGAGCAGAGAAGGAAGAGGTTGCCTTGGGGTAGCATGGATTTTAGGACATGAGGTTTGGTCTGATGGAGCAGGAACAGCTCAAAGAAAACATGACAAGTAATATCTTGGAAATTTCGACAGGGACACAGACACAATAGCACAGAAGGTTGACGTCTGCCCAGCTCCAGTGCTCTAAAGCTTATTATAAATCTAAAGGTGTCTGTATCTTTTGTTTGGGAACTAGATGATCTGAACTAGGGTAGCAATCCCTAATAGATATTTTAAAGATAAGAAGGGGGTGTAGAAAACTCCCAGAATAATAATTACCAAAACAGATTCTCAACCTTCCTGATGCTGTGACAAGACCCTTTAATGTGGTTCCATGTTTGGAAACCCCCAACCATAAAAATGTTTTTATCGTTAGTTTATAACTGTAATTTTGCTACTGTTATGAACCCTAGTGTAAATATCTGTGCTTTCTGATGGTCTTAGGTGATTCTTGTGAAAAGTTCACTGAACCCCAAGGGAGTAGCCAACTGTAGGTTGAGAATCACTGCTTTAGGGCATTTCTTGGTGTTAGCATGTCCTACGATTAAAGTCGGTAGGAGAGTACAACAGCGTGCTCCACACAGATGGACAAAGGGTACAGAGTCCTCAGGGTTAAAGACCACTTCAGAAAAAGCACCAAGACCTGCTGAGGTGTTTGCTGAGGTGGAGAAAATGCAGAATGGGTAATAGAGAGTGGCATTTTTAAATACCAGCTGAGGCCATGTGACCAGTTGCAGAAAAAAAGAATTGTAACTGGCATGAGTGTTTCTGCTGTATTTTACTAGGGATATGTTTATACAGATATTTGTGTTTACTTTCCTCAATTTATTTATCATGTAATGCTACACCAATTAAAAGAACATCAGTGGATACCATATTTAAGTTGAGATGCTAAAAGATTGTCCTTCAAGGAACATTGGTACCTACTCTAAATTTATAATGTGTTTGCAGTTGTAAGAGGGATAGTTATATTATATCAGGTGTAACTATGACCTGGTTAAATATATAATGTGTTTGTGATTATATGTGGGACATGTTCAATATGTTTAAGTGTTAATATAACCAACTTATCATTTTCATTTGGAAATTAATCACAACATAAGGAGATATAATTGTATATCAAGTTGGCTATTCTTGGTTGTCTGTTTTACCACATCTGGAATTAATAAAAACCCCCAAATAGACAGCACAATTGTGAGGGATTCTATTTAATTGAAAGTTGGAAGATCTACTTCTAATCTGGAAACTGTGAGGTAGAAATACAGACATTTAATATGGATTTTGGTGGCAGGAAGTCACGGCTTTATTCTAGACCTTTAGTCCATTGGTTATGTCAATGTTCAGAGATTTAACCAAGATGATATGTTCCTCACTTCTTAACTTGAAATTTTGCTTGTTCTTGGTCAAAGCTATACACCTCCATGCATGAACTTTGTGATTTCGTTTTTCTTTACTGCTGAATAAGATCCCATTATGCATATATACCCCAATATTATTAACTATCCGTCTATTGATAAACATAGAGACAGTATCCATTTCCTGGCAATTGTGAATAGAGCAGCAATGAGTAGGGGTCTGCAAGTGTCTCTGTAGTAGGATACAGAGTCTTGTATATGTAAGAGTGGTATAGTGGTACATCTATTTTGAGTTTTTTTTAAATTTAATGTACTTTGAATAACTTTTTGATAAGCATAAAGCTGTGATTTGGAGAAGGCTATGAAGGTGCCATGAGTGTGCTTGGACAATTTTGTGGTTACATTATGTGGCACAACCCTTGGTGTGCTAGGTCACAGAAGCTTCTACAGTTCATTCTTCAGAACAATCATCTTACATGAAGTTCAAGGACAAGTACAAAGATATCTTTCTCTCTTTGTGAGTCTGTGTGGGTGTGTGTGTGCACACACCAAAGAAAATACTTGGATGTCATGTCTCATGTTTCATTAGCTTGGTTTTAAGACAGTGTCTCTCACTGACACGTGACTCACTAAGAAAGCTAGGCTGCTGGCCCATGTCCTCGCCTCCTCAGTGCCATGACTGTGAACACATACCACATGCCTGGCAGTTTTTCTTCATGGATTCTAGGATAGGAGTCAAATCCTCACGCTTGCAAGGCAAGCAAATTTTTACCGAATCTCCTGCTCCTTCAAGTCGAATAATTTCAAAATTTATTATTAGTAAGGCTAACAAATCAATTCACACACAAGATTTGGGTGGAGTCTGGCAAAAACGGCTTTGCAAATCTCCTGTAGGTGAAGTCAATTAATGTGGGACAGTTAGAATATATTAAGTGTGCAAAGGGACTTTAAAATCTCATAATGTTCTATCTTTTTTTTAAAAAAGATCTTGTAGAAGACACAAAAGTGTTAAAACAAAAATATTGAGGAAAACCTGGAAATAGACACCTTCCCCTCTCTGAACTCACTGGGAAGATTTGGGAGAAAATGACTATGTAGAGTACCAAAAGGCATCAACTGATAGGATCTCTAAGCAGCATTTTCAGAAATCATGAATAAAATGTAAGCCTTTTATTCAACATCTCTGTCTTACAGGGATACATGAGACAAAATGTATGAGAACAGTCACAGTTAAAGGCTTCATAGTTTATTTACATTGGCTTCGGTACCGGGGAAGAGACAAAACGTCTGGTTGGTGTCCAGAGCCTCTCTGTACAGTTCTTACCACTTTCATCCAGGAGCCAAGTTCATATCTTAGGGCCACACCCTTTGACTACCATACAAATATCTCCCTGTCTCTTCTCCAGCTGAGACTCAAACTGGCTTCTTTTGGATGCCGGTCTTCTCCTGAATCCCTTTGAATCAAGATGTAGAACTCCTGGCTCCTTCTCTAGTGCCATGTTTGCCTAGACACTACCATGCTTCCTGCCATGATGATAATGAACTAAACCTATGAACCTGTAAGCTAGCCCCAATTAAATGTTGTCCCTTAAAAGAGTTGTCTTCGTCATGGTGTCTATTGTCAACAGTGGAAACCCTAAGACACTGGACAACCTGTTGTGTTCTGGGTTATTTTCTACATTGTTTGCATAAAGCCAACCCATTTGAATGCCATGGTGTGTGGGATGGCCCTCTCACAGCACACTTGTTAGAGCTAAGGTGATAGGTCTCTGCACATCCAGTCTTTGCTGGGGCTTTAGCACTGACTGAACTCCAACTATGATCTCAAATAATCTCCAACTGCAATGTCCTACTCCAAGCCACAAATGTTGAAGAATTAAGAATAGTTCTCTTTCTTACGTTGCTCATCGATGGAGCAAATGTTTCAATGTTCCATTTAGCGCGTTCTAGTTTTCATCAATTAAAGTCATAAACACTTATACATATGCATTGATTAGTAACAATATTGATGCTGTTAAGTTTTACATTATTAATATTAGGACAAACTAACATTAACACATACAATACTTTAAATATCATTTGTTTTATAAAATAGAATGAGATATAATAAAATTATTTTTCCTTTTATCATTATCTATCTATGATAGAAAATGTATTCTATTTAAAGGTTTGAAACTCACCTATTCATTTATTATTATTATTATTACTGTGTGTGTGTGTGTGAGTGTGTGTGTGTGTGTGTGTGTTTATGACATGATAGAGCTTCATTTGGAGGTCAGAGGCCAACCTTGTGGAGTTTTCAATCTTTTCATCTTTTATGTAAGATCTATGGATCAAACTCAGGTTCTAAGGCTTGCATGGTCAGGTGCCTTTATCTGCTGAGTCATTTCACAGGCTCTCTCTCTGGCTCTCTCTCTCTCTCTCTGGCTCTCTCTCTCACTGGCTCTCTCTCTCTCTGTCTCTGAATAATGCTTAGGATATAGGATAAAGATCAGTGGCTGTTGAGGATTGGTTCTAATGCTTTGAATTAATCCAGCCAATTAAACCAATTCCCAAAATTGGAAATCTACATATTCAAACAATTGGTTTTTGATTGATCAATAAAAAGCCAATGGCCAATGGCTGGTCAGGAAGACTAAGGTGAGATGTTTAGATTTGCTTGGGCTAGAAACTGGGAGAGAGAAAGGAAGAGAGAGTCACCATGACTTGGGGGAAAGAGATGGAATGTAAGAGCCACAGGAAAGAAAGCCAACCAGCCATGTAAGAATTAGGGTTACTGGCCATTTTCCTGATTGGGCCTAGGGTAGTAGGGGAAGGTTTAGAAGTTTCAGTAGTACTGGAGGGGAGCATTTGCCAGCAGGGAAATGTGTAGGAGTGCCCAGTCTTTGAGGTAACACAGAATATCAAAAATTAATTGGTGTGTGTGTGTGTGTGTGTGTGTGTGTGTGTATAAATAATTATTTAATTTAGGCCACACAACAGATATGGTCATATTTCACCTACATGGTTTATACTTAATTTTTTTCTTTATAATTCTGGCAGAAAATAACTTTCATTGTAAATGTTTTTCAGAAAGAGTGAGATGTTGGACTTAGTATAGTGGGAAATGTTCTAAATAGCTACAGATGCTATGTGAACAGGAGTAATAACTGTAGGTTGTAAATATAAGAGGATATTTTATGGATCAAGTTCAGAAAATACCTATCACTAAGATGGCTGATGCCACAGTCTCTCAGTCAATCATATCAGATAAGCATCACATTGCATTTACAGTTAGGAAGGAGAGAGGCCATACCTGTTCTCAGCTTACTTTCTCTCTTTCATGCACACCAGGATCTTAGCCCAGATATGATACCATACAACATGGCTTGGATTACTCATCTGCTCAAGGACTATTATAATGTCAGACCACTAGGCAGGAGAAAAATCACGTCTGATAGTATAAATATGAAGACATATGGTGGCAAACCTTTATTAATATAATCAATGACATTTATATCTACATTTTCTTCAACCTGGAAAAGCATTTTCCTGGCACTTCTTGCATTTTCATACTTCAGGTATGCTCTTTAAAGATCAAGACTTGTAATTATATTTCATTCTTAGAAAGCTATTGTGACTATGGCCTACTTTGTATGTTTTGTATGTGTTTTGATTATGAATTCACATGCCATAAGGAAAATAAATGAGTCACCATCAAAGACTGTTTACAACCTTTTTTGATTCTGAAAACATGTTGCTGTCAGCTTAGGTTTTGCAGAAATCCTAAATCAACAATTCCTAAGCCTCTGGCCACATCCTTGGCAGCCTGTATGTAATGAGTTCTCTTTCCTGATAACAGGGTGCAAAGCTACTACAAAGTTATCTGAAACTTGGGATTCCTTCTTCATGATCTTATGTTTCTAATTCTGAGCTTAGGTCTTTGCTGACAATGCAAAAGAAAAAGTTGATCCACTCTCTGCCTCCACAGTTCCCCTCCTCCCCCTTCTTATTCATTCTACTGTTCTCATTTAGCATCCTTTGCCTTTAGCTTTTTGGTTCTAGTTCTCACGAGTAATGGATAGTTTGTCTGGGTATGAAATGCTGAGTACATATATTTTCCATCATCTGCATTTTGCTCTTTGCCCATGTGATAGTTATTTTTGGTTGCTAACTTGACTACATTAACTAAAATACAAAAATGTAGGACATGCCTGGGAGAGATTTTTTGCTTAATTTGAAGTAGATAGATCCACTTCTAATCCATACCTTTGAGGTAGGAAGACATATATACATAGGATCTTGATGCAGGAAGAAACATCTTTATTCTAGGACACCCTTTCTGCTGGAAGCTTATATATAAACACGGAAGAAGGAACCTTTTGCTCATTGTCTGCTGCCCTCTCCCTACTGGCTAGTCCATTCCTTCACTGGCATTAAAGCCTACTTTTTGGTATTCCACTATTTACTAAAGAAAAGCTTAGAAATCCAACATCATGTACTAAGCAACTATTAGATTTTTGGGCCTTTCTTTGGTAGACAGTCATTGTTGGAGTAGTTGGGCCAAAACACACACACACACACACACACACACACACACACACATCTTCATACACACAGATAAATATATCTTTCACATATATTTATATAGATAATAGTATATATTTATTTATGTATTCACATGTATTTACATATGTATAGGATATATGTGGAGAGAGATATTCATTTTATAAGTTCTACTACTCTAGGGAAGCTTGGTATACAGCTCATGTTCTTTGATTTTTTTTTCATTTTCTATTGGTAACTTTAATTATTGACATTTCAAATGTTATTCCCCTTCTGAGTTTCCCCTCTACAAGCCCCCTATACTTCCCCCTTACCCACTGCCACCCACTCCTGCCTCAGTGCCCTGGCATTCCCCTACACTAGGGTATCAAAAGTCCACAGGACAAAGGGGATCCCCTCCCAGTTGAAATCCTCTGCTACATATCCAGATGGAGCCATCCCCCTTCCCCCACCATGTGTACCCTTAGCTGGTGGTTTAGTTCCTGGTAGCTTTGGGGGGGTTGGTTGGTTGATATTGGTGTTCTTTCTATGGGGTTACAAATCCCTTCAGCTCCTTCACCTCTTGCTCTAACTTCTCCATTGGTGTCCTTGCACTCAGTCCAATGTTTGGCTGTGAGCATTCATATTTGTATTGGTCAGGCTCTGGCAGAGCCTCTTAGGGGACAGCTATACCATGCTCCTGTCAGCAAGCACTTCACATCAGCAGTAGTGTCTGAGTTTGATGTCTGCAAATGGGATGGATCCCTAGGTAGGGCAATCTCTAGAAGACTTTTCCTTCAGTCTCTCCTCCACTCTTCCCACCTGCATTTGTGAAATTATTTTCTTCCCCCTTCTGAGTAGGACTATAGCATCCATACGTTGGTGTGGTCTTCTATCTTCTTGGATTTCACATGGTGTGTGATTTGTATCTATTGGTTGAGGCTTGCCTTGTGTCTAATTATAGGTCAGTTTTGGTGAGAGCACTGTGAGGTGCTGAGAAGGTGTATTCTTTTCTTTTAGGGTAAAATGTTCTGTATATATCTTTTAAGTACATTTGGTTCATAATTCTGTTAGTTTCACTGTTTCTCTGTACAGTTTCTGTTTCCACGATCTGTCTATTGGTGAGAGTGGGGTGTTAAAGTCTTCTACTACTCTTGTGTGAGGTTCAATGTGTGCTTTGAACGTCAGTCATGTTTCTTTTACAAATGTGGTTGCCTTTGCATTTGGGGCATCGGTGTTCAGAATTAAGAGTTCCTTTTCATGGATTTTTCCTTTGATGAGTATGTCCTTTCCTATCTTTTTTGATAACTTTTGGCTGAAAGTCTATTTTATCAGACATTAGAATGACCACTCCGGCTTGTTTCTTGGGGTCATTTGCCTAGAAACATTTTTTTTCAGTCTTTTATTTTGAGGTAGTATCTGTCTTTATCACTGAGGTGAGTTTCCTGTATGCAGCAAAATGCTGGATCCTGTTCTTGTATACAGCCTGTTAGTCTATGTATTTTTTATTGGGGAATTGAGTCCATTGGGGAATGTTGAGAGATATTCAGGACCAATGATTGCTGCTTCCTGTTATTTTTATTGATAGAGTTGCAATTATGCTTCTATGGGTCTCTTCTTTTGGGTTTGTTGTGAGATTAGTTTCTTGCTTTTTGTTGGGTGTAGTTTCCCTCCTTGTATTGGAGTTTTCCTTCTGTTACCTTTTGTAAGGCTGGATTGGTGGAAAGACATTATTTACATTTGCTTTTGTCCTGGAATATCTTGGTTTGTCCCTCTGTGGGAATTAAGAGTTTTGCTGGGTATAGTAGCCTGGGCTGGCATTTTTGTTCTCTTAGGGTCTGTATGACACTTGCCCAAGATCTTCTGGCTTTTAGAATCTCTGTTGAGAAGTCTGTTATAATTCTGCTGGTTCTCCCTTTATATGTTACTTGTCCTTTTCCCTTACTGCTTTTAATATTCTTTGTTTTGTACATTTGGTATTTTATCAAGTGACAGAAGGAGTTTCTTTTCTGGTCTAGTCAATTTGGTGTTCTGTAGACTTCTTGTATGTTTATGGGCATCTCTTTCTTTATGTTCGGAACATTTTCTTTTATTACTTTGTTGAAGATGTTTGCTGGTCCTTTGAGTTGGGAATCTTCACTCTCTTTTATACCTAGTATTCTTAGATTCAGTCTTTTCATTGTACCCTACATTTCTTGAGTGTTTTGAATTAGGAGTTTTTTTGCTTTTTGCATTTTCTTTGACTGTTGTGTCACTGTCTTCCAAGATATCTTCTATGCCTAAGATTCTCTTTTCTAGCTCTTGTATTCTTTGGTGATGCTTGTATCTATGACTCCTGATTTCTTTCCTAGGTTTTCTATTTCCAGGGTTGTCTCCCTTTGTGATTTATTGTTTCTATTTCCACTTTTAGATCATGAATGGTTTTATCCAGTTCCTTCACCTATTTGGTTGTGTTTTCTTGTATTTTTTTAAAAGGGATTTATATATTTCCCCTTTAATGGCTTCTGTCTGTTTACCTGGGTTCTTCTGTATTTCTTTATGGTAGTTATTTGTATCCTACTTTAAGTCCTCTATCATCATCATGAGATGTGATTTTAAATCTGAATCATGCTTTTCTAGTGTATTGGGGTATCTCAGGCTTGCTGTTGGGGGAGAACTGGGTTCTGATGATGTCAAGTAGCCTTGGTTTCTGTTAATTATGTTCTTGTGCTTGCCTTTCATCCTTTGGTTATCTCTGGTGTTAGCTGGTCTTGCTGACTCTGACTGTAGCTTGTCCCTCATGTGAGCCTGTAATCTTAGGTGTTCTGCACTCCTCGGAGATCAGCTCTCCCCAGGAGGGATTTGGGTGTGGATTGCTGTGGCACAGGGTTAGCTCCAGGGTGCAGATGGAAACTGAAAGACATTCTTTGGTATTTAGTTTTTTCATGGAGCCATCTGATGCTGCTTAGCTTTCATCTCATTACAAGGTAATGTAACTTATTCACCTGTAGCCCAAAGGATTCATTCCCAATTTAAAATTTTAATAATTATAATATCATTTAACTTAGCATTAACTATTTATTATCAATATGTGAATTTAAATCTTTATTAAGGAAAATTTTATTCAGTTATATATTTGTAGATTGTTATCTTTATGCAGGTGAGAACAGGCACAAGAAAGCAAGGCCCATGACTGGGCAGTGAAAAAGTAAGGCAGGGACAGGGTTTTGGTAAGGTGGAGGAGAAGAGAAAGAGAGGTCGAACCAAGATGGAGGCAGAGAAGGACGACCCAGATCTGTGTGGCCTTAAATGACCACAGGTAGCTATGAATATTTTATAAGGGATGAATTTTATTGGATAATTTATCTTATGTAGGTGGGCAGTTTATGTAATTATCAATTGGTTGTGAGTTTATTTTGAAGACATTTTGTGGAGTTTGAATTTACTGATATATGGAAGTGGCTTGGCAGTGACCCGCCTTTGGAACTAGATAGAGTTGCAAGAACTCAGTCAGCTGGTGTGGGGCTCAGATAGTAGCCAGTGGCAGCATGGGATGGAGATTGGGAGCTTAGTGGGTGGAGACACTTTGCTGAGTAAGATGAAAATACCCTGCAGATACCTTGTGGCCCGTACGAGTGTGGTTTGGTAGATTCTTTTAGATATTTACTGCAACATATATTTATGTCTTTTTATTTCATTTTATGATTTTCTTCTTCAAAGAACCACATGCTTATACTTTATCTCCTTTACTACTTTGTGTAGTAACCTCCCCCCCCTTTTTTTTTTACTATTTTCTATCTTTGTGCAGATGGATTTTAACTATCAACTTGGCATGATATAATCACCAAAAAAAATTAGTCTCAACTGAGTAAATATTAGGTTTGCTTTTGGACATTTCTATGAGGGATTGTACTGATTCTTAACTGAAGTAGGAAGCCCTAGCCATTGTGGGCAGCATAATTCCCTATGCAGTTGGTCTGAACTACATAAAACAGGAACAAGCAAAGAAGGATGCACTAATTTATGTCTCTCTGCAATCAACTATGGATTTTGTGCTTTTCCTTCTTGCCTTGACTTGTAGCAGTGACTGACTATAACCTGAATTGTAAGCTCAATCAACCCTTTCTTTCCCTGGTTGCTTTTGGTCAAGTTGCTTTATCACAGCAACAGAAATGAAATTAAAACGATCTCTTTATTATTATTATTATTATTATTATTATTATTATTATTATTTCTCGTCTTCTTCTTTCCTTCTCCTCCTTCTCCTCCTTCTCCTTCTCCTTCTCCTTCTCCTTCTCCTTCCCCTTCTCCTTCTCCTCCTCTCCTCTTCTTCTTCTTCTTCTTCTTCTTCTTCTTCTTCTTCTTCTTCTTCTTCTTCTTCTTCTTCTTCTTCTTCTTCTTCTTCTTCTTCTTCTTCTTCTTCTTTTCTTCTTCTTCTTCTTCTTCTTCTTCTTCTTCTTCTTCTTCTTCTTCTTCTTCTTCTTCTTCTTCTTCTTCTTCTTCTTCTTCTTCTTCCCTCCAGATTGAAGCATTCTTTTTCCCTTATGGAAAGAATTATGAGATTTAAGAAAATCAGAAAACTCACAAGGTGTGTGATACCCCTCCGTCTCAATGCCACATAAGCAGTAAACAATGCCTAGATAGAGAAGACTCTTTAGTGGGCCTAACTAAAAGTTGTGCAAGGAGTCGGTGAACACTAGTGATGTAGGTTTTGTTAGTACTCATCTGGATTAAATTTGCTTTGTGGTGATACAACTGCCATGTCACCCATGCTCCTATAGGTAGACTCAATCAATCTGGTGGTCCAGGAAACTGAACTTAAACAAGGCCATTTGTTTGCTCTGTAAGTATCCTCCCTATCTGGAAGGAAACTTTCCAGGGAAGGTAACACAGCACTTTTGTGTGGCTGTATCCATGCCTTCATACCCTGAATACTCTGCCAAGTTTGTGCAGGCTGCTTCCTCCCGTGTTTTGCACGGGTTGGTATTTAGTTAAAAAGGATTTCATTCTTTCCTGTAGCTTCTCAGCAGCCACTGCCTCGCCTTTGCCTGTGGGTGCTCTGCCTCATTTCTCCTGGTGCCTTTTCTCTCTTTTAAAAGTGTGTGTGTGTGTGTGTGTGTGTGTGTGTGTGTGTGTGTGTGTGTTTATACACACACACACACACACACACACACACACACACACACACATATATATATATATTTCTGTATATGGAGAGAGAGAGGAGGAGAGGAGAGAGAGAGAGAGAGAGAGAGAGAGAGAGAGAGAGAGAGAGAGTTACCAAGCATTAAACATGGACAGGTGTTTGGTGTTTTCAGGTTTGCAGCAAACGCCTTTAACTAACAAGCCATCTGGTTGACCCCTGGCCTTATCTCTTTCTCTGTTGTTTTGTGATTTCCATAACTACAGTTGTTTCATAGTTTTAAAAAGGTACTTTTAATAGCTTGCTGTACTGATATTTTGTTTCTCTTCTTTCTTTTCTTTTTCTTTTTCTTTTTTCTTTTTTTTTTGGTTTATCTCTTACCTTTTTTTACAAATGAACTTCACATTTTTTATTTTTCAGAAAAATTCTGAAGATGGTAGGGAGGGTCCTTCTTGAGCCCACTTCTCTGGTTCTCTGCTATTAACATCTCACAGTGTTCTCCTACATTCTCATGCTTAATGAATCTCCAGCAGCACACAGCTCTTGACCACAAGATATTCAGACTTCCTTTCCCTTTTAAAGCAATGTCTTTATAACAAATCCCTATCAAACATACCACATCCTACCAAAGTATCGTTTCCCCATCAGGAGTGGCCATTCTCTGACCTCCTTTGCTCTTTCTGATCTTGACTCCATTGAGTAACACTTTGTGAACTGCTGCACAGTTTGGAAAGGTTATATTTGTGCGTCTGTGGGAGTTAGAACAAGGGAGTACATGAAAAACATGGGCCTTTGGCCTGCCTGCAATTGGTTGTGCTCTTCACAAGGAACTGAGCCACTGTTTATATTTCTCTACAGAAAATATAATAAATAAACACATTAAGATCCCCTTTATTTGACCAAAGTAAAGGCATGGCATTTCATTTGATAACCTAAGAATTGTGAAAATCATTTCAATTGGCCCAGCCCATATCATCACCTTGCAAATTTTCCGACAATTCTAGTTCCATCCGGCTTTGTTCTTATAAACTGCATTCAATGATGACAACAAAGCCAGAACATCAAACTCCAGTGTCCTCAACAGGATGCGTTCAGTGCTCAGTGTATCAGAGATCTTCTTGGCATTTATATCCTTGGCAGACCTTGATTATCCAGGCCTTGCCTTGTAGGTCCTGACCAGCCAGTGTTCTGTGTTACACACTCCTTCAGACACCAAAATCAAAGATCTTTCTTACCAATCTCAGTGTCCCAGACACAGTCAAAGCATGGTGGATGATTGGCTCCTGTGTAGATCTGCCCGAAGCTACAGTAACACAATGTCCACAGGAATTTCCACAGTTGGACTTCTGCCCAGACTCTACATTTATCATATGAATATATTATAGAAAATATGGCATGAATTTTGTATGGACAGCACCAGGACGAAAGCAGTGCCAGAAAGAAAGCACATAGGTTCCAGTACCAGCACTAGACACACGGGTGCAGCCCAATAGTTCTTTCTGCCACCCCACACATGATGTAAAAATTCAGGCAACAGACAAGTTACTGAAGCAGTAATTGAGGGAAGCCACCTGGGAATACAAAGAGTTGAAGATGAAAATAGGCAGGCCTGGCCATAGGCCAGTGCTTAGACATAGTGACAGTAGTGGGGCCACTGTTCTTATCCTAAGGAGGATCCCGCTGTGAATAGAATAGCCAGTGTAAGGAGAAAAGTTTCCTGTCAGTATAAGGAGGACTCCCACAGTGAGGAAGTCAAAGGCCACCAGGGAGACTTCAAACTGTTGTGGGATCATCTGTCTCTCTGTGCAGGTAATTCACAAAGGCACGGGTCTGACAGAAATCGATCACTACAAAGGATGCCATGTGTTCTGATGAGAGGGCAACCTGGAAGCTCACAAAGGATGTCTGCATAGAAAGAATGACCGACAGCACGGTTGCCTACATAGCTCTATGGGGTAAAATAGCCTGGGTACATTAGCACCAGGACACAGAGGTGGTCAAGTTGACTAGAAACACGGGAGTCCCCGTGAGGAGACGATAAGCAAGGGCACACTTGAATGCCCATAATATGGAAACGGTCTTCATTGTCTTGATCCACATGCAGTAGGTGAGTAGCATGCAAAGGAGAGCTATGCCTTTGTTCTTAAAAAAGAAGAGTCAGCTAAAGGGGGAGAGATATCCAGAAACTATAGCAATCATGGCAGCAGCAAAAAGCCTAGCTCCTGAATCCCCGAGCTCTTTGCTAAAGTGATATTTAACTATAGTGTTGAGACAGAGGAGAGGGGCCATGAAAATACAGACTTCCCAAGTGTCGATGGGGATGTGGAAAAATGTTGAGTATATGGTGGGTTGCAACAGGGATTATCCTATGCGCGGTTAAATTGTTCTTCCAATGAGTTAATCCCAAAGAGTACCAGGACTGATCATCGAAAACAGTCATAAAATTTATAAAGTTCTCTCTTAGCCAGAAACCAGATAGTCTAATAATTCGAGCATGAATCACATCCACGGATAACACTTTTGAATTTGAGGACGGTAAAGAGATGAGTGTAAGAAAATATCACGGCAGAAACTGACAGAATGAAAGCTTCAAAAGGGTGTCCTATTTCTCATAGGGCGATGACAGAAGTCCATGCTTAGTCATGCTGACATCGGTGGGTGGTGAGTGGTAACTGGTGATAGTCAGTTGGCTGCAGACCCCACAGGAACCCACCCACCCTTCCCCCATTCAGTGAAGTCCAGTTTTACAGTTATCTTAGTCTATTTGATGAGTTGAGTCGTCAGCCTTGTTTGTGGTCTGACTTCCTTGTCCCTGTGATAAGTTTCTTAGGGAACATGAGGAGGAAGGATGTATTTTAAGTCAACGTTTGGGAGCCTTCAGTCCATCCTGCTGGGACAAGGCAGAGCAGCCAGGAAGCACAAAGGGAAGGAAGCCCAGATCCCTTTCCCTTCTGTTTCTTCTGAGTCTCGGTCTCCGGGATGCTGTCCATGCATAGAGTGGGTCTCCCCCAGAGTTAGTCTTCTCAGTCTTGAAACACCCTTAGAGACACTTGTGGAGGTGTACTGAAGTGTGTCTCGATAATCTAGGGACGTCTTAATCATCTTAATCCAATCACTTGGGCAAGAAGAATCGTGATACTGGGTCACTTATAAAGTAAAGAAGTGGATTTTAACTCAGCCTTAGCATCCGTTCAGCTTCTAGTGAGGGCCTCTTCATGCTCAAGGCATAGATGGGTACACAAAGGTGGGAGCAGGTATTTGCAGCAGGAGCACATAGACGGGCTTTTGTTCTGATTTATTACAGCCCACTTGAGACCCAGCCCAGTCTCTACATCAACACCGGGCCGTACACAAGGAATTAGCGCCACGTGATATGGCCCCTCCCACAAAATCTCGTCTCTTACTAGTTTCACTTTCACCACTTTTGTGCCGGAAGCTGTTTCTTGTGAGACAATGGTACCTAAGCCTCAGAATCGTGTGTACAGGGACTAAAGAGATGGTTTAGTGATTCAGTCCACTTGCTACTCTCTCAAAAGACCTGGGTTTGATTTCTAGCTCCAGTTTTGGGTGGCTAACAGCCGCCGGCGACCCCAGCTCTAGAAGGTGTATCCACCGCCCTCTTCTGTCCTGCACGGGCACCCATACACATGTGCACACACAAAACATACACGAATAATTGAGAAGTAATTTAAACTCACTAGGTAAAATAACACGAACACATTGAGATCTGCAGTGCTGTTGTTTAAAAGTCTGAAGATTTTGGCAACCATGCAATGCCATCTATCAATCATTGAATCACACACGGTCCCTCTCCTAAAAGTGCTGCCGTGTTTAATCCTCTCCTCCAGAACACCCGAAGCCACACAGCTTTCCCTTTTATTATAGTTTTGTCTTCTGCAAAATGTCACTTAATTTGAGGAGCACAGAATGCGACCTTTGAAAAGTTCTGTTACTTAGCAGTATGCATTTAAGATTTACCCAATTTACAGCTTGATCGTGCATCTATTTTTTTCCCCTAATAATATTTCACTATGTGTGTCTAGCATTTCTTATCCTTTGCAGATGTGGCTGCTTCGAATCTCGGTGATCACCAGAGGAGGTGCTCCAGGCAGTTTAGCGTAGATTCTGCATGAAGCTATCTTTTTGAAGCAGACAAATTATTGGATCATGCAGTAAAACCACACTTTGTCTGGAAGAAACTAGGAAGCTGTTTTCCAGAGCGGCCGTGAGGCTCCTTCCCCTGACATTAGCAGATGCACATCTCTGATGCTCTCTGTCCTCGTTAGCATTTTGGACTTCCAATTTTTTTTTATGATATTTCAAGAGTTCCATTCCAACATCCAACTACTATTTTAATCTGAAATTCCCCAATAGTCTATGAACCCAGCTCATTTCGTACCCTGCTTATTTCCTGTGAGTACCTTCCTTGATGAAGTGGCCTGTTTTAAAATAGGTTTCCGTGACTGGCGACATGGCTCAGAGGTTAAGAGAACTTGTTGCTCTTGCAAAAGACTACAGTTCCCTTCTCAGAATCCAGGGCAAGTGGCGCACAGAGGCTTGTAACGCTAACTGTGGAGAGCCTGGCGCCCTCTTCTGGCTCCGGACAGCATCACACACATGATTACAAACAAAAATCAACCTTCAGAGTTTTCTTTTCTTACTGCATTTTTAGTATTTTTGAACATTTTAGAAGCTTTTCCCTTATCAGATGTGTGTTTTCCAGACACTTCTTCTTGATCTTGTCTTCCTATTCTTTTTAACCGTCCCTTCCGTAGAGAAGGATAAAGTCCAGCCGGGATGTTTTTTTCCTCCCCTCCCTTTTGTCATGATTTTGGTGTTTTATCTCAAACATGTTTGTATTGCTAAACCCGATAGTGCCTGGATTTTATTTCGTTTTCTTCTATACTCTTTACATATTAGCCTTAGGTGTATAATTCGTTCTTGGTTGGTATTTATGAAAGGTGTCAGATCGGTGGCCCGTTTCCTGGTTGGGCAGGTTTTCGCCCATTGTGCCAACACCGGCCGTCTCCTGAGAGGTCTGCCTTGTCTCACTGAGTGGCTTTGTTGGAGGCACCAGCTGACTGCTATTTTGGAACACACTGCACAGTGTCCCTCTGAGAGCGGTCTATTCTCCCCGCAATACGCCTTGGCTTGATTGCTGCAGCTGTGCGCCGAATTCTGCAGTCAGCCCGGTAGCCTCCTTAGTTTTATTGCTCTGCAGTACTATTTTGGCTCTCCTAAGCTCTTGTATTTCTGTGCCAACTTTATGCTCAGTTTATCAGTACTAATAACCTATTTTGTCTGGATTCTAATTGGGGTTTTACTGAATCTATAAATAAAATGAGAAGAATATTGTATCTTAACAGAATTGAGTCTCTCACCCATGATTAGGGATTCTACTAAGTTAGGCTCCCTTTGACTTCTCTCATTAGTGCGTTGGAATTTTTATTTAACATTTATATCTTATGCATGCTTGATACATTTTTTCACTGAGTAATTTATTTTTCGGCAATTTTATGAATGACACTTTCATACACAAACTCCAGGTATACCTTGCAGATATTTTGAAAACAATTACTGTAAAAAGATTTATTTTAATTGAGCTGTTGGTGTGTGCCTGCAGTGCCCCGGGAAGCCAGAAGAGGGCACCAGATACCCTTGGAGTTGGAGTTACAGAGTTGGGAGACACCGGATGAAGGCGCTTGAATCAAACCTGGGCCCTCTGGAAGTCTTCAGCCTTTCCTCATGGCTGCATCTCTCCTGAAAACAAGTACGGTACAGGGATTATTAGCCTTGTATTCTGAGAACTTGCTGCTCAATGAAACCTCTTTAGATTGTTTTGTTTTGTTGGGTTTCACTGAATGGGATCCACCATGTGAAAAGACAGACTCCTCCCCTTTTCCTGATTTGCATTCCTTTGCTTTTTATTTTGTTTCCATTTTACTAGGCAGGGCTTTCTGTGTGAGTCATTGTCCCTCTGACTTCCAGCTTGCTGGGGAAAAGCCTCTTTAGCGTCGCAATGCTCAGTCTGATGTCAGCTATGGGGGCTTACTAGAGGCTCCTTAGGGAATTGAATAGAGTTCCACTAGTCCTAGTCTGGGAGAGTTTTTACTACAAATGTAAATTAGACTGTGAAAGATGTTTTTGTACATCAGTCGATAAAACCATATTTAAAAAAAATATCGATAGAAACATTTTCTAGGATAATTAATTCTTTTTTCACCATATAACTTTGGTCTTTATCTCCAATAATTTTTTTTTTTTATTTTTTGAAGTCTGTTCTGTCTGAAATTATGATAGCTGCTCCGGCTTTCTTATGTTTGTGTTAGCATTCATTGTGTGTTTGCATTGTATGTTAGCTTTGTGTGCTAGCATTGTGTATTAGTACTGTAGGTTAGCACTGTGTGTTAGTACTGTGTGTTAGCACTGTGTGGTAGTACTGTGTGTTAGCACTTTACGTTAGTAGTACTGTGCGATAGTACTGTGTTTTGTGTGATAATACTTTATGTTAGCCTTGTGTAGTAGTACTGTGTGGTAGTACTGTGTGATAGTACTTTATGTTAGCCTTGTGCAGTAGTACTGTGTAGTAGTACTGTGTGGTAGTACTGTGTGATAGTACTTTATGTTAACCTTGTGTAGTAGTACTGTGTGGTAGTACTGTGTGATAGTACTTTATGTTAACCTTGTGTAGTAGTACTATGTGGTAGTACTGTGATTTTTTTCAATGTCAAGCTGAGTATATGTAAGGAGAGTTTTCATAGACAATGTAAACTCTTTTCTTCAATTCTGTGTCACAATGTCTTGCACTTTAATTGATGCACCAAGGCCATTCACAGTTAAAGAGACCTTTATTTCTTTAACTTTAACTGTTGGTTTAGAGACTACCATACCTTTCATTCAGCACACAATGACAATTTGCTAATCATAGCCTGTATCACAGCTGCCACATGCTATTATGATGAAGTTGTCACCACAGGTTGCAGCATCATGTGCTACTCACATATCTGTGGTGTAGATGGAAACCAGCACCCTGTGTTGCCATAGTTACAGAAGTAGAGCAGATAAACATGTATGGCGTATAATAAATGGCTTGTGGTATAGCTCAGTGGGGAAACCCTGACTGGCACAGGAAATATTTGTGTTGTTGTTTGTGTTGTTTTTGATTTTCAGTTCAATGGACTCTCTTTTCATTCTAGGTGAGACTGGCTTAGGGGTTAGAATCTTTGATGGCCCAAGGGCTGCCACTGGAGACTGTCCTAGTTGGTGGCTTTTGGGTTCTTATCTCAAGAAACTTAAAAATAAAATTCAGACACCACAGAAGGTAAATTTTGGTGAGAGATTTGATATAGATTAGACAGAGAAAGGGAGAGAAAGAGAGGCACACACACACAGAGAAAGACAGAGAGAGAGAGAGAGAAAGAGAGAGAGAGACAGAGAGACAGAGACAGAGTCAGAGAGTCAGAGAGAGACAGAGACAAAGAGAGAGAGACACAGAGAGACACAGAGAGACAGAGAGAGATAGAAAGAGAGAGGGAAAGAGAGAGACAGAGAGAGACAGAGAGATACAGAGTCAGAGAGAGACAGAGGAAGAGACAAAGAGTGATAGAGAGAGAGAGAAAGGGAGGGAGAGAGAAGAAGGGAAGGAAGGAGAGAGAGACAGAGACACTGAGAGACATAGAGAGACAGAGAGAGACAGAGAGAGAGAGAGACAGAGGAAGAGACAAAGAGAGCGACAGATAGATAGATAGATAGATAGATAGATAGATAGATAGATAGATAGATAGAGATAGATAGATAGAGACAGAGAGAGAGCCAGCCTATATAATAGAAGGGCTCCCAGGAAGTAGGTTGCCATCAGCACGACTGTGAGCTTTTAGAGGACTTACAGCAAAGCTGGGGTGAGACATAGGAAAGGAGTGAACCCGTCAGTCCAGTTGGCCAATCAATCACAAGGTTTCCAGGTGTACTCTCAGTTTCTGTCCCTCACATACAGCTTCCATACGGGGTAAGAGCTTATCTGGGACCCAGCACCACAATTCTTTTCTGGTGTTCTGACCTTCAATAAGAACATTCTCAAAACTGATAATTCTGGGCTTCTGGGCTTTTGTTTTTCCTGATCAGATTCTACCTCTTGCTCTCCTGGGTTCAATCCCCAGTACAGGGAGCAAAGGGGGAGATCAAGGACTGTGGTGTTGAGGTTTGCATTTCCTATGCTACACTATCAATGGTTATTTCAGAATGGACCCCTTAGCAGCAAAACCCATTGGTGGCTCAGGTTTGCCCCATCTTCTGCTTGCCTCATTAGGTGAGTGACTGAGCTGATCCTCCAGTTTCTGCATGTTCTCTCCATTGATGGTTTCGTGGTGAGAGATTTCCTATCTTGTCTCTCAGAGGGCGGGGGCCCATTATTTACTGCTGTATGGCTCACTCGCTAAACTTTTGAACTTTTTGCTTTTGCTTCATTTCCTCTCATTTTCTGCCTTGCTGGTCTGTACTGAGCATTTGTGCATGTGTGTGGTTAGCATGTGTGCATGTACTATCTCTCTCTCTCTCTCTCTCTCTCTCTCTCTCTGTGTGTGTGTGTGTGTGTGTGTGTGTGTGTTGATAATTTCAGTCATCTTGCTTGGCATTTTGAATTTCTCAAATCTGTAGATTAATGACTGGCATTTTGGGAAATTTCCACGTACTGTCCCTTGAAACATTGGTTTTTCTTGCACCCTCTCCCTGATTTTTCCGACTAAATGATGTTAATGCCTCTTAAATGTTCAAGGGTTTTTGGATGGCAATGTTAGTGGTTTTGCTGCTGCTCTTTGAAAATTCCTTTTGGTCTTTGTGTTTCAATTTGCGAAGTTTCCATCGACTCATCCCCTACCTCAGCAATTACTTCTTTTGTTACGTTCAACCTACTGATGAGCCTCCAAAGACATTCTGTACTCTTTATATCTGGCCACTTATTTCTAGCGTTTTCCTTTTGATTTTTAGAATTTTTACCTTTCTGTCTGTGTCAGCTGTCTATTCTTTTATGTCTAACTTCCTCCGACCAGCTCTCCTAACACATTATTCGCATCTGACTTACCTTTCCCTGTCTGAAATGGGTTTTGCTAAAACCTGTGCCATGTCTGACCCCAGTGCGATGCTCGCCTTTCTTTTTTAGACAGATATTTTTTGCTTTATGCAGTGTAGTATTTTGTTGGAAGCCAGACATAGTATGTCATTCAATCGGCATTGTGGTGAGCTGGGATTAATGTGAGGTTTTATGCTAATCTAGTTTGAAGCTGAGCCCGAGTTCATGTTTGGTGCAGCTGTAGAGGCCAAAAGTTTCAAATTCTGTCATGGTTTTTGATCTTCTGTTGTCTTTGGGCTTCCCTAATAACTTCTCTTCTGAGTCCATCTGGAGCTCCGTTGATTTTAATTTATTCTTCCACAAGAGTTCTGCCGATATTTAAGAGGGTGTAGAAGAGGGGAGGTGCCTATAATTTCATTAGATTAAACTTCCTTGCTTTAACGAGATTGTAAACTTGGCCTTGTCTCCGTCAGGCGCTGCCCCACCTCTGCCTCATTTATCCCCAGAGGACAGACACAGTCAGGGACCCGCTTTGCACTGGAAGAAAACGCCCAGGCTGCGTATTTCCTTAGAGGACAGGACTTTGTTCTACAGAATGCTTAAGGCACTTCGCAAAAGTTATTTTTTCTCCTTCATCTTCTTAGAGCTTGGGGAGATCCTACTGGATCTCCGCTGTGAGAGTATTGTGAGGTTCTTGATGGTGAAATTGACTAAAAAGCAAGATACTCACCACATTCTTACTTTCAAGATAGTTTCCACGAGTCTCCAGTTACTTATTATTATAGCTGGTTCTGGATTTTTTTTTTTTTTTTACTAATTTATGACTTTAAAAGATTCTTCCATCCTTGGCCGGTTCACCTCTCTCTCCAGTGTGGTGAGTAGATGAGTAATGTCAGTTCTCTGGCAAAACTAAGATAAGTCACTGATTTTTCTGTTGTTGTTCTGATTTTTCTTATTGTAAGAATGAGGATAACCAGTGATCAGTTCTTTATGCTACAATATTGACTTGCTAAGCAGGATATGCCAATTAGGGCAATGGTAACACAAAGGTTATAGGGGTAGCCAAACACTTTTTAAAAATAAATTTGAGACATACTCTACAGGGAGAAATATATGCCTGGTATAGTAAACCTTGTAAAAACCTCATGGATTGTGATTCCATAGGTCCAGGGGAGGAACCCACTACTGTTTACAAACTATCTTCTAAACATGTATGTTTATACCTGTAGACCAGCTCTGCACACAGCTTTGGCCAGAAACTTCTTTCTATAGTGGGCAAAAAAAGACTCATCAAGGGGCTACTGAGTGCCCATCCCTAAGAGTGACAATCATATCACCCCCTTCTCAAAGGTTCAACGAGCATCATAGGAGAGAGAGAGCCAAGAGAACAGAGGGTGAGGAGGATCGCTAAGAGGCTCTGTCTTCTGGACATGGGATAGCCACTGCAGTCATGAATTCAGTGCCGCTGTGGTCACCTGCACAAGATCAGCAGACAAAGACTTCTGGACTCAGTGGTTCACAAAGGGCTGGGTGGCAGGAAGTGAGTGCTGAAAGGTATTAGTGTTGTCTGTGGGGAGTGGAGAGTCGAGCTGGAATTTTTCAAGATGCATTGCTTATGTGTATGGGATTTGTTAAAGAATAAGCAAAAGATATTTTGAAGAAAAGAACGTGGTGACAGTTTCTGAGCACTTTAATGTGACAATTGTATGCAGAAGTCTGCTGTCCTTATTCTGTCACCACACTGAGTGGGTTATATATGTTAGATTGCAATGTGTAGGAAGTTCTCATACATGTGGAGTAAGAAAGTATGTTTCCAAGACCTTTCTGGGATCATGTTTTGGTAACAATGCCACTTGCTGTAACCCTAACTGGACTCCAAAACTTCCAGTTACCACGTGTGAGCTGATGGCCGCTCTCGCGAGACGGAGCCCTGGTTTTTAGGACACTGTCATTTTTCCAATGCCTGCTCTGGTTGCCATTCAGGATTCCCGTGCTGCTTTTTCTTTCTACTTCTCTAGCAATTACACCCCCATTACATTGAATATCTGTTAAAAAAAATCATTCTAACTTGGGCATCCGTGTTTTATGATGCCTGTCGTCGATGTGGAAGCTCGTCTACTCTCCACAACAGTGAGGGAGGGGGCTTCCTCTGTATGCTCAGTGATTCTCACACGCTGTTGTTTTGATCTGTTTTTGTGGGGTCACAACGGTACATCATACAGAGTTTGTGGGCTCACATTGCCTGGCTTTATTCTCATTCCCTGTGGTTCTGTTTATAAGCGGAGAAACAGGAGAGTCCAAAACTGAGCGGCCACTCTGCTCCTGCTCTCGGTTCCAAGTGTGGACACCAGAATCGTGAGCTGGAAAAGAAGAGTAAACACCAGGCCCATGCCGCTGTCCCCTAAGGAACGTGGTTACAGCACGTCTGGAAGGGCAGCTTTCCTCATGAACACGCAGCCTTCCTCCTCCTGTGCCTTCCCTTCTTGGTGCTATGTGCTTCCCATTTGAATTGAGCGCGGCTCGCCGGTAACGCACGTAACGCAGCGTGCCGTGCTCCTGGTGCTTCCGTGTGAGAGCCAAGTCCTGTGAACCTCGCTCTACCGGGAGAACGCCAGCAAGAAAGGCAATTAGTTGCAGGTTTACATCACCAGGGTTTTCTTCTGCTCTGCTATGAAGCACAATCTTCTAAAAATTCTGACGCTTTCACCACCCACCCTGCACCACATTCACATATGGGAGTTGCTTTACCAGACACAGGCACTCCAGGCCGTCTTTAGGAGAGAAGTATTTCTTCAGTAGAGTCTGCCAGAAAAACTAAAACAAAAAATACTTTCGGCCAATATGGTTTTCACATTGCTCCTGGCTAATTACTTACGCAAATACAGAAAAATATTTTAAATACATTTGGATTTGCACAAACCGAACTATATGCATGTACTCTGCAATTAAAAGAAATCTGGCCACTTATTTAGAGAACTTAAAAAATACCAAAATATGCTCTTGATAATAGAAAAATTATTGAGTTTGATAAGAATGTGTATTGCAAGAGAAATGAAATTTGTTTGCATTCAGTCACATTTTCTTACAAGCCCAGGAGTAAACGGCAGTTTCAGTTACCTCTGTTATAGACCCAGTTTGCTCCTTTCTGCATAGTTCTATTTAGACAGTGCTTTGGTCTAGACACTTTTTGAGAACTTTTCCATATCAAGAAGAGGAACCAGCCCTCCTATTGGTCACAAGTGTGGCCTGGGAGATACTTTGCAACTAGAAACACAATATACACTACAGATTCCAGAATGCAAGCTAGCTTTGGCCAGGGGTCTCTCCCAATCATAAAAACAAGTGGGTAAAAACAGACATTCCCTGAGGGCCAGTGAGGAGACAGAAATGCCAAAGAACATCCCACAGGCTCCACAGGGGCCAGCCAGCCAGGACAGCGAAGGTTCAGAAGTGGACAGGAGAAGCAGAAGATAATGTGTCTGTGTTTCCTAAGGATGTTTAAATGGCCAAAGCTCACAAGGAAATCGAGAGGGGAATCACAAAGACCAGCCTAAGGGAAAAAGAATTGCTGTGTTCTTCTCAATCCCAAACTATAATAAATAATCATCTCCTTATATTGGGAAAATAGAAACAGAAGCAACAAAGAGGGTGTTGTTGAGCCCAAACTCCTGAAACAAGGAGGACGTAGTTTATAGCACCATCTTGGATTAAGGTGTTGATGTAGCTTTTGCTACTCCACCATAACTCCTGGAATGGGGCCGTGCTACCAGCCCCCACCCATAGAATATTGGATCCGAAGAAGAAAAACACAGACACACAAGTTGGTCAATTTCAACTTGCCTTGTTGGCTCAATTACTGGGTATTATTAATTTTCCACTGCTACTGTGCCCTTCCCAATACTCTTAGCTTAGTGCCCTCAACCTGTCCTCAACTTCAGTTGCTCAGTGACCTTTAGTCCCAGCATCCCGGCCTCCCTCCTGTGGAAGTGGCCTGTAGCTGCTCTGCCCTAGATCTCACAGGGCTTCTTGGCTTTTTTCCTTTCCAGAGTATGATTAACTCTCCCTTCCTCCTCTAACTCCTCCATCAGAGTTCCTGTGATCAGTCTGATGTTTAACTTTGAGCATCTGCCTCTGTATTGGTCAGGATCTGACAGAGCCTCCCAGGGGACAGCTGTATCAGGCTCCTGTCAGCAAGCACTTCTTGGCATCAGCAATAGTACCTAGATTTGGTGTCTGCATGTGGGATGGATCCCCAGGTGGGGCAGTCTCTGGATGGCCTTTCCTTCAGTCTCTGCTCCACTCTTTGTCCCTGTATTTCCTTTGGACAGGAGCGATTCTGGGTTAAAATTTGGGAGGAGGGTGGGTGGCCTCATCCCTCAACCGGGGGGCCATGCCTATCCTCTAGAAATGGTCTCCACAGGTTCTTCCTCTCCTTTGTGAGTGATTTCAGCTGATGTCATCCCTGTGGGGTCCTGGGAGGATCTTGCTTCCTGGCATCTGGGACTTTCTGTTTGCTACCCCCAGTTCCCCATCCCCCATTGCTACACCTCTGTTCAATTTCCTGACCCTCTGTGCATCTCTCCCATCTCCCCCCATACCCGATTCTGCCCCTCTTTTCCCCCTCCCCATCTTCTCTTCCTCCCAAGTCCCTTCCACCCTCTACTTCCTTTGATTGTTTTGTTTCCCCTTCTAAGTAGGACTGAAGCATCCAGTCTTCAGTCTCCCTCCCTCTTGAGTCATGTGGTCCATGAGTTGTATTGTGGGTTATGGGAAGGACTGAAGGAACTGACGTGGCCTGATTTGGCATCAATGGGAGGGGAGGCCTTTGGTCCTGTGAAAGCTTGGTGCCCCAGGGTAGAGGAATGGTAGGGTGGTGAGGCAGAAGTGGGTGGGTGGGAGCACCCTCATAGAAGCAGGGTAAGTGGGGATGGGATAGGGAGTTTGAAGAGGGGAAATCTGGAAAGAGTATAACATTTGAAATGTAAGCAAAGAAAATATCCAATTTAAAAAGCAAAACAAAAACAAAATCAAAAACATAACAACAACAACAAAACCAACTTTTCCTTCCTCTCTCCTGCCCACTTGTTTGCAGGGTCCCAGAAGTCCCACCTATTCCTTCTGCCCAGCCACTGGCCCATGGCATCTTTATATAGATCAAGAACCAATCGGGGGAACAGGACCTTAGCATCAGCACCACTCCTACACCAAGGTCCTGTTCCTATCTTCCTGGAAATTTTAATAATTTGGTCTCTGGGTTTCTATGCTATGTAAGCAGCAAAAGCCTTTTGAGAAAATGGGCAGGCACAAAGATAGACCCTTTCAGCAAAGTGTGAGGAACTCGAATCCAATGGCTGTGACACAGAGAATATCTTGCCTGTAACTAAGACGTGAGGGTTCAACAGCCCAGGGGTCCACCCTTCTTGTGGGAGTCACAGAGAAAACAACACCACTCAATGAAACACAAAAAGCCCAAGCCAAAGACCCCATCCACCCTTCCTTCTGTGTGTCTAGAGCCCACATCAACAAGTTACCCATGCAGAAGATAATGTCAGGGATGGAAGGTGTTTGGTTACTGTGGGAAATGAAGGGCGGAAAGAGAGGTGTGGTCTGACCCTGGGCAAAAGCATTCTTATTCAAGATTGGACTTTGGGGACATTTTTGTTACCCACACGTGCAGTTGGCCAAAATGGGATAAGGTGTGGCCTCTTTTGGGGTGTAAATGGCTATCGATGATATCATAGTAACTTTCTTGCTGGCTCAGCTTGGCTGAGCAACAGAAGCGGCACCAGTGGAAAGAAAGACCATTAGCAGAGGTGGCAAAATCTCTTCTCCTCCCTGCCTGAGTTCTCTCCCCATCCCTCTCACCCAAGCACCTAGCTGGGCCAGAGAGCTCTGTGGGGAGCCCCCCAGCATGCAGCCCCACATCAAACCATTCTTCCTAACATGGCATATAAAAATACAGGAAGATGATGTTATAGCTGTTGTCTGCTGAGGAGGAGGTAATTCTGGGTCCATTCAAGAGGGGTCTGCTGGTCATATAGCAAGGAGAGAGCCTTAACTTGATCAGCTGTGATGGATTGGGGGGTTGTTATTCTCTATTCCTGAAGAGACTTGGGAAATAATTACTAGAGGGCTGGAAGCAGGTGAGTTATGTCCAGGGTAAATGTGGAGAGATGATCCAGAGCATAATCCATGAGGTAATTACCATGCAACTCTGTGTAACGTGAAGAGACAAAGTTATGTGAGGAGGACCTTTACATCAGGTTAACATGAGTTAAATTGGTCTCAACTGGCAGGACCACAAGCAAGAAAAATGTTAATCAGGCTCCAGCATCAGGAACAAGGACCTGGATGCCCTGTAAAGGAAGTCAGCTAGAGGCTGACAAAAGTGTCCAATATTCCTTGCTTCCACCGATGATATGTATTTGCTTCAAATATTACCAATACCAGTTATAATTTAATGAACAAAAACACAACATCTCAAGTAAAACATTAATTTTGGTTATAAACAAAGTAATGGGGTGAAGTTTTAAAAACTGGGACTATTACCTTAAATGATCATATATAATATTTGAAAGCACAACTTAATACATATTTTGTTAATATTGAATTATCATACCTATACACAGTAAATGTATTTTATATTATCAGTCTATATAAAGAAACGATGTAATTCTAAGTTGTAATCTCCCCCAAGAAATAATTCTTAATTTTTAATGTAAAAGTACTCCCAGAGGCATTGACTGTATTGCTGTCTTCTCAACAGGCCCTTCTCTGGAACATTCTAGAAGATTTTATTCATTGACCGCCAAGTTAAGAGTAAATTATTCATTTTCACAGAGTTTTTTAAGATTAGCCCTATTAGAAGAACCTTTTAAAAATTCTCTATAACGTTTTCATCCCATACACTCAACCAACAGATGAAAGATAAAAGCAGTCAATTATACCAAACCTATAATAGATAATCTACATGGAAAATAGACTGAACTAACAAGGAAGGCTCAAACTAACTCTTTAGTCCTCTTGTTTTTGAACACACCTCTAGGTAGGTCCTCACATTCTGACAGCAGTAAGCAAGTTTCTTCGCTTACTTTTTTTTTTTTAAAAAAGACTAGTTTAGAGGCATGATTTATAAAGCAAAATAACCAAATTAAACATGTTTTGACAACTATTGACTTGTAGAATTTCTTAGAAAACCTAGCCCAGCTCCTGGAACAGTGAGGTCTCCTTTTCACTCAGGCACTTTACCTCACTGCCAAAGACCATCTTACCATGTAGGCTTCGGGATAAGAGCCAAGGTCTTGGCTCTCTGGGTAAAAACCAGATTATATTCTCCAAGCACTACAGGTGAGCCCAGGTTGGAGAAAAAAATCTCCTTCGTCTAAATCAGAGCTTCCTAAAGAATCAGAGAGCTTGGGATATCCCTACTGAATAGAATTGGTTGCTGACTCTACAGACACAAAACCAGCCATCATAGACACATCTTAGTTATTCCGAATGACTTTCCAAAGCTGTGGCAGAATCTGGCATCCTCCTTTAATCAGGGAATAGGGTAACTAGGGAGTGGACCCTGACTTTAGCTTGTGGTGAAAGACAGAATCAAATGCCAGGGTAAAGAGCATGGTATGCACTAGTATGCAAGTCTCATACCAGTCAGGCAAAAGGTACAAGGTTCCCTGTTTGCTGTATTCTTAGAAGTCAGTTCAGGAGACAGGGAGGGCAGTCATTGCTATTTGACTCTCTGCTGTGTGAGACCTTTAAGATGTGGTGCACACTGAGAGACGCTCTGTTGAGAACACACCCCGTGCTGTGTGAGACCCAAGCAGTAATTCGTCTTTGCATAATGAGGAGTTTCTTTCTGGTTTGTTCTACATGATTGGGGCCATGCAGCCAGAGACAGAATAAGCAGACCTTGGACAGGTATTTTTCCATGTACTCCTGTCCTGTGACGAGGCTAGCACGGAACTCACTCTGGTGGGACGGCGCTCCATCCAAGGGAACTAAATGATGTTCCACACAAGGGAGTTACTTGAGCCCAAGGTTTCCTGCCATACAAGACTATTATAAATTTAATCCATTTTACTCAAGCATCCAATTTTTCATAACCAATTTTCATGTACCAGATTTTAAATATTATTCTATATCAAGTAAAGTAAGTTTGGTTTAAACTTGTTTTGAGTTATTTGCTTCAGGATTGCTTTTGACAACATATGTAGAAAGTTATGTAAGAGACTGAACTCTGTGCTGAGCTTGCCTCTGTAAATAAATTATATCTGTACTTAGCAAAAGCCAGGGTAAAGAGCACCACTAATTGAACTAGCCTGTATATCTTAATTATCTTTAACACTTTACAAATTGGCACCTTTTATAGGATTAGGTTTTTTTTAAATTTATCCATGTTAAATTTGAGCCTTAAAAAGGACAATTACGAATTAAAGATCCTTTAGTATAAACTAAACACTAAACCATAAACACAGTCCACAGCGAGAGTAGGAACTTCATTGTGATAGTGTAGTTTTATAGAATTCTACTCTGTTATATGACTCAGTTTCTCCAAATAGTTAGAGCTTAACAAAAATAGCAAAACTATCAAAGGTATGTTTTACCACCCGGTTTTAGAACAATCCATGTGGGAAGCCTGGTGCTGCCTCCTTAGTCTCAAAGGAGGAATACAGTGGGTAGTAGATGAATAACACACGTACAATCTCCCTAACCAGGATGGCAGTGAAGTCACAAGGCTTGCCTCCATCTGGATGACTGTACCAGCCAAGATCGTGGCAAGCCACACAGTGTTCCAAGGTAAGTCCACCAGGCAAATACCATTTTCCAAAGCAAGAGCTGGGTCCAAGTTGCTTATGTGTATGCTATAACAAGTTAAGATTACCTACGCAGTTTTTATCTCCCTTTTGTTACAGACTTTAAGCTAACTTTAAATTTTATAGAACCATTAAAAGTCATACTCAATAAACTTACAGATCCTAAAATTTATAAAGTTAAATGGTCAACAATAGCAAGCCTTTAAAGAGAGTAAAGAAGCCCAAGAAAAGGAGGATTCAGTGAGACACCTTGCCGTTTGTAACCTCTGTGGGAACCTGGTTACTTCCTTCTGGCTCTCAAGCTCGGAGTCTTTTCCTGGAATGTTCTGTTTTGTTCTCTGGTTCTCTGTCATGGAATTAGGCTGCCACCCTGATTGATTTGGAGGGAACGTTTAAACAAACATGCATGGGTCTGGAGCAGACAGCCCAAATTCCAACTCCAGAGCTCGGCTCTCCAGTAGAGTAGAGCAGCACTGAGGGGACTCGGGCCGGCTTGAGCCTGGCAAGTGTGGCTCTGACAGGCCAAGCCCTTCACCGTTCCCTCTGCCTTGCAAAAACCCACTAGATTACAACCTCGAAGCTGGCCCCTCAAGGTCTGTTCCCTTATCTGGCCACTTCCTCCTCCTGGACTACCAATGTCCAGCTATCAAAATCTGGAAGTGTAACAATTAACAGCCCCTTTGGCTCGCATAATTAACAAGATCAATTAAAATTAAACACCTCATTCTAACATGGGGTTTCCCCTTTTACCTTTATAAACTGCCATTTTCCTACGGGAAATGGGCTCTATCCAGAGGAGCCTTCTGTTCCTCCAGGACAAATAAGCCTCCTCCTCTCCCTTGTTCCCTGCCCCTCCCCTCTCCTCTATTTCCTGTCTTTGTCTCTTATTCCCTGCCCTCTGTCCCTCTGGGGCAAATAAATTTCCCTCGTGTTAATAACTTTGACTGAGAACTTTGTCTTAGGAGTCCTGAGCTGCCTTTTTCTTTCAAGCATGAAATAAATTTTCAGTATTATCCATACCTCAAAGACATCGAGTCTCTGTAAGACCAGATCCGCCAATCTACACATCAATAGCGCATGCGTGCGTGCGTGCGTGCGTCTGCAGACCAAAGCAGACAACCAAGCTGTTCCTTCCAGACGTGGAGAGGCAGAAACATGACTAGGCCAACAGCAAGAAAAAGGAGTCGCGTTCTACCTCAGTTAGGAAAAATGCAAATTTGGAGCCCCAGCAGAAGCGGCTGGCAGGGTGGCTGCTGATATGGGTGTAAACCAGGACCTTGAGAACATTTCAAGTGACCCGTGAGTTTATGAGAAGGGGCTCAGGCCACACTAATTTTCTGCCTGTGGAGTCACCTAAATTAGGGTGAATATTAAAAATGGAAAGTTCTAAATTTAGACCAGTAGGGACCATTTGTCCGATGTATTTGAGGCCAGATTTGGACTGAGAGGTGAACAACTTAACTCCATATGAGGTCTCCCGAGTGGAGTTGTTCAGATTAGCCTGCAGCCAGGCTGAGGGTGTGTACTTTAGAATGGAGAATTTAGAACTCAGGGTAGAGGCGAAGATTAAAAACACGGGTGACATCCACTCAGAGGACCCCTGTGAGTCCCAAAAGGAACAAATGGGACTGGAAAGTAAACAGGCACCCTCAGCCTCTACTACTCCAGAGCTAAGAAACTGCGGGGCCAGTGGAAGGTTCTCTGGGCATTTACTTGACCAAATGGTAGGCCCGTGGAGAATTCCCAGAATTAGAATCGTAGCAAAAGTTTCTCGCAGAGTGGAAATCCTCTGGTGCCTTCCACCGAGCAGGTCTTAAGACAGACAGAAGGAAGCTGGGTGTGGTCCCAGACATACAAGGACCTCTGAGTTAGGTTCATTTTTGCCTTGCCCAGGAGTTTTGCTATGTTGTGTGAACGTTCTGGTCACGTGCAGTGTGGCCTCCGGCCTAGGCCAGACTGTGTTGGGGAGAGACAGTAGGTGAAAGGTAAGGGGTGGAGACAGGAGCGAAAAGAAAAGGCTGCCTGACCTCTTGGGTTCTCTTGGGCTTGGGGATGGGGAAAGTATGAGAGCCAGGGTGGTTTAGCCATGGGTGGTCTTGAGCCACTACTAGGCTCAGATCCCCCCTCCAGGGTCTCTGGCACCATACATTAAAAAACAGCCCTAGAGAGATGGAAAAAAGAAAACAAAGAGAGGCTTGCTCTGACCTGAGGCAGGACACAAGACAGGGGGGAAACATTCATCACCCACGTGTGCACGTGAGTTCCCTTCTGGAACTGCCTGCCCTGGGCACAAGGGAAGCTAGGAAATGTAGACTTTCGGTAGGAAATTATCAGAAAGAGCGGCCACCAGAAAGTTCTTTTCCTTTTAGTATTCCTTCAGAAACTAGTGACAGGAGGTAAAGCATGCGAATAGAACCGGGGCATGTACCCAAGGAGATGCAAACCTTCCGGCTGGCTTTGTGCAGCGTTTTTACTCTTCTGTCAAACTCGAAATCCACATACATGTCCCCACTGCAAACTGCAAACTGTGTGTTGGGGTCATTGTGCACGTGCCTTAAATACCCCGCAATTGTCCTTAAAACTTGCATCTCAGGGTGCAAACATGAGCAGCAAAGTCTGATAATTATTCAGAATGCTAACACTCTTTTTACAGAAAGATTAAATAGCAAATAAAATGGACCATGATGTTTGCAGGAGACAGCAGAGAAAGGTTTTAAAAGTTTTATTTCACCTAGGTGATTTTGTAAATACTTCTTTCTCTTATTTTTCTTGTTTATTCTTTCTTTTCATCTTTTCCTGTTTGTTTTTATAATTTTTTTAAGTGAGGGTCTCATAGTAGCTCAGGGTGGCCTGGAGCTTGCTATGTAGCCCAGGCTGGCTTCAAACTCATGACAACTACCCAGGCTCAGCTTCCAAGTGCTGGGCTTTCCAGTTGAACACCATGTCTGGCTTTCTTCCTGGTTTCGAGACGATTACCGGGCTGGCTCTGGAGCCATAGCTAGCTGTCTGCCCACACAAAATCAGCTGGATTCTGGATGTGATGGGTCAGGAGGTCTGCTCACCCACAGCGGCCAGGGAAACCCACTCATTCAGTTCCACTACATTCTCTTTCATGCCATGGTGGGTGGTGTGAGAATGGATACTGTGTACGTCTTGCTCTCCAGAGTAACAGGGAATCTCTGCTCCCATCACTGTGCGTGGTCCTTTTGTCAGTAGTGGTGCTTGTCAGGTCTCTGTTCTTGAGCATCCACACCTCTGGGAAAAGATAGGGAACAGCGTAGTAGTTTGGGTATGGTGCCACTATTAGGAGGTGTGACCTTGTTGGAGGAAGTGTGACACTGCCAGGCTAGGCAAGGAGATCCTCCTCCTACCCATGTGGGAGTCAGTCTTCTCCTAGCGGCCTTCAGATGAAGAGGTAGAACTCTCAGGTCCTCCTGCACCGTGCCTGCCTGGATGATATTGGACTGAACCTCTGGAGCTGTAAGCCAGTCCCAGTTAAATGTTGTCCTTTTTTAAGACTTGCCTTGGTCACGGTGTCTGTTCACAGCACTAAAACCCTAACCCAGAAAGACAGTGCTAGGGAATCCGCTTTGAGGCCTGCGTACCTCTGACTGAACTGAAGGTGACAGAACTATCTCGATGCCCGCCAGCAAGCTTACCATTCTCGTCTCTCCCCGTTGGCAGGGTGGGCACAGTATTTGTCACCTTGAGCTACACAGTGGAATTGTCTGGAAGCTATATAAAAACCAACACCCAGGCACTATCCCAAAGGTTCCCCATACAGAGCTTCTGTGGGACCAAGACCCAAGTCTTAGTCGTTTTTAATTTTCAAAAATGTATCAGAGTAACATACTTACAAATAACAAACAGCCGTGTATTCTTACACACTTTCTCTCTTCCTGGTATGATTGTTCTGAACCCAGTGTGGTGCAAGCATAATCCTCATTCCTCTATGAAAGTTTTCCAAATGCATAGAGTTCTTGAATATAACCATAGAAAATTTGTTAGAACTGAGAAAAAAATAAGAATTTTGTGTATAGGCTTTATTTAAATATTGTCCTTATCTCAATAATGTCTGGAGAGCGAAGTAAAGCCTGCTGGGAGTCACTTTTGAAAAATCAGTTCTTAAATTTCTCAAATCCTGACTGAAAACAAAACTCTATTTTTCAAAGGTGAAAATTTTATTTGTAATGTGTTTTCAAACCATTAGTCAACATGTTATCATTGTACATCTCAATGAGGTTCGTTGTGACTGTTCGCCACGCATAGGTAGCAAGCTGATCATACCAGTCAACAGACTCCCATTTTCCTTCGAGGATCTTTGTCTGAGTAACTTGCTGTTGGGTCTTGAGGGAACACACAGTAGACTATGGTCTATGGCTACCCTGCCACACTTGTGGGATACTGGTGTTGGCAGAAAAATAGAGATCCAGTGCACTTTCAGCTGAGGTAGAACAGTTTAAGAAAGGCTCTGGCAGTATTGGCAGATGCTTCTGGGACATTCTTGGCACCTCTGAAGGAGTTATTTGCAGGGTAAAACATTTAAGAGGTCAAGAGGGCATAGACATGGAACTGAAAGCCAAGCATTGTGCTTGAGACTTGAACGTCACCAGGTCCAACCTTGCCCTTGCCCACCTAGAAAGCTTTGAAGGAGGTGTCCTTTAAGTCTGGTATTTCTCAGCAGCCTGGCATAGCTCCTGAGGTGGAATTCAGCATGTTTCCACACCAAAGCTGCTGCTGAACCTCCCAGCCCCTCCAGTCAGGAACACAGGCTGCTGAAAGGCCACTGCCCTGGCAGGGAGCTCTGTGTGCAGGCAGAACAAGCAAGAAAAGCGGGCCTGGCTATGCCAGCACAGCCCTCCACCATCAGGACCCACCTGCGGCTTCTCTGGTGACAGTCTCTGGCGTTTGTAAGGAGCAGGTGCTCAGGGGCTGCACGAGAGAATGAAGAGCTTTGTCCAAGATGGAGACCGGGAGAGGAGGCAAACCTGAGGGAGCTAAACAGTCTCGTATAATGGATGCAAGAGTGGGATCCATTAATAAGGATTAACAGATCACGCAGGTGATTTCTTACCCTAGCCCTATGTGGTAGTCAAATGGAGAGTCAAAAGTTCAAGTGGCAAGGAGTGGGCAGAGTTCTATTTAACGTGCTGATGTTTTTGCTGGTCATAGTTGAAATGTAATCTATTGGAAACGGCTGCAAGATGGTGTCCAGAACTGGAGCTTGGTGGGTGTGGGCTTGTTATCGAGCTCCGTAGATGAACAGGAAGCTGGGGCCACCTCTTGATAGGGGCCTCGGGGCTTAGGTTTCTGCTTCTCCCGATGATCTTTCTGTATAGTTTGTGAACTTCTTATGTCTGAGCTCAGGGCTACCGAGCTGTAGCCCGGGGACTGCCAACCCCATCATCTTAAATTCACATCTGCTACAACTCCTCTCTGATTCAACACTCATTAACTCAGCTTATAGGGTAAGCCCTATTTAACGCCGAGCAGGAGGATTCAAAGTTCAGAACCCCAGAAGATATGGTTCATAATGGGGATTGTCATTGCAGACTAATTACAATGTTATTAAGAGGCCATTGATAATGTGGCTACCTAGGGGTAGCAACCAAATGAATAAATGTTATTGACAGTGAGAGAGTGCTCCCAGCTATTGCTTATCTGGTGCATAGTCAGACAACGCTCAGGTGCTTATCAGGCAGTATAGACCCTAACCCTAGTATCTTCCAGGTGTTTTCTGTAAACTGGGGGTATTTCTAAGACCACAGTCATAAAAGGGGAACAATGACTCAGGGAAGTTTGGTCTAAGGAGAAATTTCTGCAAATTAACTTAGTAAGGAATCTTGGAAAGACAGGGCTGAGCATCCAACCAGTATAGATTAAAAAAAATAACATTAAGATGTCTTCTTGTGGATTTGTCTTCATGTCCTGAGACTAGCTCGTTACAAGTTTCCTTTGTTTATCTAAAGAGAGAAACAACCATCCTAGATTCCCTAGAGCAGTGTGGTCTATCCCACAAGTTTTGCTGCCAGATTTAAACTCCCTACTCTTGCCCAGTAAACTATGGTGAAGGTCCTGTGAGGAAAAGCAAAAACGGATAATGACTAAATGTCCTGTGAATAGTTGGTTAGTAATTTACATAAGCAAGCCAAGTAAATAGCATTGTTGCTGCTCTAGAAATGTCCAATCAACTGCTAAGGTTCCAGGCATCTTTATAAACAGTGCCCAGTTATACCACTTATTTAAATTTAGTGTCCAGGATGCTACATTAACATCTAACATTTCAGTCCTGTTAAGCACACTTCTTGCATTCCCAAATAAGATTTCAGTAGCCATGTTTGTCTAAGCTGGTTTGCTTTGTGAAACTATTGTTGAAAAAAGAAATTGAGAAGTAAAAGCTCAAAAAAAAAAAAAAAGAAGTGAAAGTTCTGTAGCTGATCTTTGGGTCTGGCCTCTGATGGTGTACATAAAGCCTTGAAGAGGATTTGTCCCTTAGTTCTGCCTTACTCCCACATCAGCCCATGCTGACCCCACTTCTAAGCAGTCTGTTACCATTGCTTTCACCGATAAATTAACCTCCCCAAATAACATCTTCTGGTTTCTCAGAGACACTAATGAAGGGCTTCACTGTACGGGGTGTCTCTCTAGGTAATAAATGGGCTTCCTTTTTTCTTCAGGGAGCTGAATCATACTGGGTTATTCTCAATCAAGAATCAAGAATGTGGAACCCAGGTTGCACGATGAATTTTTCTGCCTCCAAGAGAGTAGGCCTGCCTATGTGTTTCAGATTGCTCTGTGTCTGGAACTCTGTGTTGCAGGTTGGAGGGTTTATTTATTTATTTTTTTTGTCTTTTTCTTTTTTTAAATAAGGGTATAAAAATAGAGAAGAAAACAGACGATGAAAGCCACAGCTCCCCAGGGTCAAGGCAGGACTGTACACTCCAGAGAGGGAAAGAAGTTCAAGTATAAATATAGAACACATCAGGGAAGTTTTTTTTTTTTTTGCCTTCACTTCAACTTTATGTAATTAAGTTATATTCTTCTGAACAGACATGCGTGATGTAATTTGTTATGTAAAAGATGTGACTAATAAATGATGTGTGCGAAAGAGTCACAGAGGGGAGGGTAGTTCGTGGTTTATGCTGTTTGGCTCAGGTGTGAATGAAATGTGAGGCTTTCTTTAGAGTAAGGGCTGCTACCTTTTGCACATTACGCCCACGGTGCATCCATTTAGAATGAATGAAAGCTGCTGTTCTATTTTCAAAGTAAATGGATATGGTTTTAATGACCCACCTTTGCTTTCAAATCCAGGAGAAATGTAGAACAACGCAGGCTAGAACCGAAACGCTATTTATAACAGAATTCAACTGAAATCTTGATGGAAAATGTTTAGACTCGCCATATACATGAAACAGTATTTTTTTTTAAAAAACATTAACGACTAAGCAGATTAATACATAACTGCAATCACAGCATGTGTGAAGATGAGGCAGGAGGATTTCTGCAAGCCTGAGGTCAGCCTACTTACGGGTCAATGTCAGGTCAGTCAGAAGTAGACGGAAAGTGTCTCAGAAAAACCTTTAAAGTGTCTTTAAATTATGTCCTTTGTTAAGTTGCTGTTGTTGTTGTTGTTGTTGTTGTTGGTGGTGGTGGTGGTGGTGTGTGTGTGTGTGTGTGTGTGTGTGTGTGTGTGTGTGTGTGTGTGTGTGTTCCTTAACTGATTTCCCAACTTAGTTTTCCATATAAGGTCTCTGACTAAATCTGAAGCCACCACCAGTTGCTTAGACTGTCTTGCCATCAAGATCAGAATCTCCCCCCCCCGCCCCCGCCACTGCCTCTTACCCAGAAAGCGCTGAGGTTACAGAGGCACTGCATGTCCCATACCTAGTTCTTGAATAGGATATTCAGTCTTTATGCTAACATCAAGAGAACTTCCAGTAGTTACTCTCCAGCTCAAATTGGTGTGACCTTTTCCACTATTTAATGGTTAACAGATGTTCACTTGGAAAAGAAAATGCATTTGGTAGTATCGCAAGTGATAAGTTCAAAAGTCTGTATCTGCTGAGCAGGGCCACCAGCTGTTCTTCAAATAGAAACGGCTTGGTGCCCGATCATGTCACCACTGAAAACACGAAACTCATCCATCCGGCGGCCACTCTCTTTTCTAAGGTCTCTGATACGGTAACTCTTATTTTCCACGCTAAGCTCAGAGAATTGCGCCTGAGGGGCTGGCTCCAGCCTGGTAGATGTCCTAGGAGCTAGTGAGGATCTTCTCATCATGCTGACGCTTGGCAGGGGGCTACTTCCACTCAGGTCTTCAGGAAGGGGCTGGGAGGAGATTACAACTTATCTCTGAGGACCGTGAAGGTGACTTCTACCTGTTCTCCCTTCCTTCCCAAGCCTTTGCACACCATCTCCTCAGGGAGAAAGGATGGCAGACTCACTGTCTTGTAGACTGCAGTGATATAACCTTTCTTTTTACAAACCCAGAGGACATTTCTAGACACCAAAGATGGATGGAAACAAGGATGTTTCCAAGTCTTCAGGTCTCACCTGATAGAGCCTCTGTGCTCATCAGTGGTCTGGGAACTGGATGCGGAGGCAAGAAGAGCCTCAGATCTTCTTGAGTTTAAAGTCAGCCCAGTCTATATTCAAATTCCAGGCCAGCCAGGTTTACATGAGGCTCTGTCTCTAAATAAATAAATAAATAAATAAATAAATAAATAAATAAATAAATAAATAAATAAAAATGAGTGAATGACCAGCCAGGGCAGAGACTACAGCCTCACCGTGACCAACGGTTTTCCTGGAGAAGTTTCTGTTGTTGTTTTGTTTTGTATTGTTTTGTGTCTCTCGTAAGAGCCCTAGCCAATGTCTGGCAATGTGTTTGATCATTGCGACATGAGAGCCGTTAGCACGCAGTAGGTAAAAGGCAGGGATATTGGATAAGCCCTACAGCAAACAGGACGGGCTTCTTGGCTAAGAGCAGTCTCCAGTGCTGAGTTTTAAAAAGGCCTTCTGCAACCCAAGGGCTTTGTCCACCACATGCTTTACAACTAGGATGCCAAGAAAGCTCGCCGGGTGCCTAAGTGAGTGCGTGTGTGACGAGCCTGCTGAGGCCCAGCTTGAGGAAAGAGAGACTTTATCAATTAAATGTGAGATGAATTGGAGAGACAAGGTCTGAATAGATATGTAGTAGTCACAGAGGAAGTGAGTTTCAGAAATGCATCACTGCCTCCTATTTGCAGGACTCGAGTCTCACACGTGCCATGTAAATGCTCTACCTCTAAGCCACACCCCCGCCCCTGTGTGTAATAACTTTCCAGGCTGACTGTGCACCCCATACTATTTCCCTGCCCCAGCCTCCCGAGCCAATGGAATTCCTAGCTTCTGCCACTGGGTACAGCTCTATTTGTTGCAATCTATGTGATATTTAATTATTCTGTTTTTCAGGCTTATATTCATTTCAAATACACTTCTTGAGCACATATTTTTGTGTCAGACAAAATTCGATAGTCTATTTATAGTCTGTATACTTATAACAATGGTTCCTTCCTCCAGAGAACTTGATGTCTTTTCACACAGGGAAAGACTGGTCCATTTTCACAGGCTCATATGACAGATGAATCAGGTGAATTGGAAATTGGTTGAAGGCTTGGTTTTCGCAGTCATTTAGGATTGGTGGTTCTTATCAAGGAAGAATGTACTTGTGAATATTTTCATAATTAAAAATTAATAAAGACAAGTATTAATTAGAGAAGACAGTAGTTATCCATGCCTTTAAAGGGTGAACAGCAAATTTATACTGCACATTTTCCTAACACATTACCATCAAATTAAAATGTACAGCACAGGTAAAGGCTTTCCATAAGGAGCCCAAGACTCCCACCTACACAGGTGGAATATATGAATAAAACTCTCATGTTAATGACAAGATAGATGAAATGGAAACGTTTTTAATAATCATAACCTAGTAGAACTCAAAAGATAAAATGCAAAATTTGAGTCACCCTACAGGCATGGTGGCAGGAGCAGGAGGCTGAGAGCTCATAGCTGAATTGCAAGAACAAAGCAGAGACAGAAGGCTGGAAGTGGTGAGGGAATTTTCCGAGCGCTACCCCCAGTGACACACGTCCTCCAGCGAGAACCTCACCTCCTAAACCTCCCCCAAGCACTGTTACCAGATGGGGACATTCTCTCTCAAACACATACACTGTCCATCTGTTCCAGTAGTACTCTGTTGTGTGATAAGGTACTCTAATGAAAAACAACTTGGGTAGGAAAGGGTTTATTTCCCTTTATATTTCCGGGTTACAGGAGATCGCCGATGGCATCCGGGCAGGATCTCGAGGCAGACCATAGGCAAAAACTGAATGCAAAAACCATGAGGACTGGTGCTTGCAGGCTTAGGGTCTGACTCTTATTTATATAGTTCCCTTATATGGTCCAGGATCACCTGCAGAAGAAATGGCTCTGCTGACAGTGAAGTCGGAGAATCATGACAGTTCCTCAGAGGCATGCCTACAGGTCACCTGGATAAAGATAATTGCTCCGTTGAGACATTTCTTTAAGGTGGCTCTGGGTTGTGTCAGTGTCTTAGTTACTCCTTTATTGTTGTGACAGTATATCATGACCAAGACAATTTATAAAAAATAAATAAATAAGAGATTTAATTGAGCTTATAGTTTCAGAGGGTTAGAGTACATAACAATGGAAGAAAGGCGCAGTGGCAGCACAGCAGCTGAGAGCTCCCATCTTGATCTTCAGGTGGGAAGGAGAGAGGAAGGAACACAGGGGAGTGCATGCGTTTGACATCTCTAAGCCCACCCCCAGGGATACATCTTCAAGCTTCCACACCTCTTAATCCTTCCCAAAGAGCTCCAACAACTGGCTACCAAGTACTCAAACACATGAGCCAATGAATTTCATTCTCGTTTAAGCCACCACAGTTGGGTTGACAGTTAATGTTAACTAGGACAGCATCCATATTTTATTTTTTATGCATTTCATAATGAATGCTCCTCTTTGAAGAAATTCTAACATGCTATCACAATGTGCTTAGTCTGTTGTGTTCATTTGTGCAAACCTGACAATAGGCTCCTATGTTGGAACATCAGTATCCAGGAAGTGGCACTGTTTTGGAAAGTCATGGAATCTTTGGGAGACAGAGTGGCACTGGAGAAAGCTGGTCACCCTGGGAAGGCACTGAGGCTTGATAGTCTAGTCCCACTTTCTATTTAGTCTGTTTCCTGATAATAGATACCAGGCGACCTCAGATTCCTACAATCATATCTTTCCTGCTGTGATAGGCTGCATCCCCTTTACTGCAAGCTAGAATAAACCCTTGCTCCCTTAAGTTACTTCCAGTCAGATATTTGACCACAACAATGAGAAAAGTAACCTATACAAAGTTTAGATGGTATCCTACCTAAGACTACCTGAATGGTAGATCTCTGTCCCTTGGTACAAACACATCACTGGCTTCCTTATGCAACACTCTCCAATAGGTCCATGATTGGAGATCTGCAGGGTTAGCCACCTTCCACCTAACTCTCTAATCAAGGAATCCAAGGGTAAATCACTATTCATTCTCTCCACTCATATACAAACTGAAATCATATCAGATTCTGCAGCAAGTGTCACCATTTGGCAGTTATTAGAAAAGGCAGCTAGTAGTTCTAGACCACATTCAACAGAGTTCTCTATGGGTTTGTCAATCTTGCTAGAAATTAGAGATATCAGATTTTCCAATGTGGACCCAAGACTCTGGTAGGATGCAGGCAGAAATCTTGATTCTTATTTATAGTGGATTTGGCCTAACGCTGCTTATATCATGTTAATTTGGGTCTCCAAAATTGTGTGAGAATCCGCACATAAAACACCGAGACACTCTGCCCCCGGAATAAAGTTGCAGGAAGACAATGGCTGGGCAGGGCAGACAAAGGCAGCACTTATGGGATTTCTGGGCTAGGGACAGGGAGGAAGGAGAAGGAAGGAGATGTGCCATGCCTATCAAGCCGGGAGAAGGAGAGGAAAGACTCCATGCCTGAGAAGGTGCAAGAGGGAGAGCGGAGAGCACGGCTGCCATGTTGGTGCTGGGGAAGGGTGGCCCAAAGAGGGCTGCCCAACTGGGTCCAGCAAAGATGGAGTATAGATTTTAGTAAGTAATAACTTGGGACTATTGGAGGGTGGTGGATTAACCCTATGCAGGTTAGGAAGTGGCCCAGCCATTGGGCTGCCTTTGGGAATCCAGAAAATCGGGGCACGTAGCGAGGAATGTGCCGCTGGTCAGTATCAATCTGAGTATTTAATTGGGTACTGCTGCACTTGTTCAATTTGGTTTCTGGTTAGGTTCACTGGTATTTGTTCAATGAATCCATGAATAAAGTCCTCAGATAGGTGCTAATATACTTTGAAAATTAAGACATATGAAGGGTCACACAAAATTCAGAACAAGAACCCACTGTTGCTTGTAGGTAAAGAGGATTTTAATCATCTCCATCTTAAGACATCAATGCACAGAATGCTACAAACTTGGGATCGTCGCTTAATAACTTCATGGTAGATGATCAACAGCGGAGTTCACCATGATTGTGTGGCAAAATATCAGCTAGATTTCATAAATACCAGTGTTTATTTTCCTTTCTGCATATGAAACTGGGGACTTGGAAGTCAGAAGAACTTAGGACCCAGGAGTGGCTCCCAGGCTCTCAAATTTTAGTGTGCGGGTGAAGATAACCCAGCCGCCACTTTGTTGCTGATGAGAGGAAAGAGGAAGTACCACCATGTCCAGAGAACCTTCTTCCATAGCAACCATATCCATGAGGAGCAGGAAGTGAAGTCCATCATTGCAGGGAACTTAAGGCAAGATCTCAGAGCAGCTAGTCACACTCACAGTAGGGAAGAGAGAGGATGGCAGGCGTGTTCTCACGTGGTTTACAATTCAGGACCCAAACCCAGAGACCATGAGAGACCATGCTGCCCACGGAGGGCAGGGCTCACTACCAGTTAACTCTGTCACAAACATGATCCCTCACAGACACACACGCAGGATCAGGCTGACCTGATCCAGACCATCCTCACTGAGACTCTTTCCACGTGACTCAAGATTGCGTCAAGTTGGCAAGAAAAACCATCACAGTGTTTTCAATTTTTACTTTTGAATTTTCCACTCTGTTTTTATTCTTTTCTTCCTCTTCTCTATTTTACCTTAGGCTTGTTTACTTGGGTTAAAAAGTTACTTCTGGGGTTGGGGATTTAGCTCAGTGGTAGAGCGCTTGCCTAGGAAGCGCAAGGCCCTGGGTTCGGTCCCCAGCTCCGAAAAAAAGAAGAAAAAAAAAAAGTTACTTCTAATCATATATATATATATATATATATATATGTATATAATTTATTATTGTCTATGGTCACTCTACCCTAATGCACTCAATCAGATCTGATCTATCAAGTTAAGCAGTGTCTAGAAGACTGTCTGGTTATGTCAGGTCCTGTAGGCTTTTCAAATAAGTTAATTAATTAAACATAGCTATTTTTAATTTGGATTAATTAAATATGCTTAACTTCCCGTGCAAGTGATTTCTTTTTAGACTGAGGAGGTCATTCTCCTTTGAGAGGGTTTTTATTAACTTCTGCTAGTCACTCACATGGCTAGCTCTATAGGATGACTTTGTGTCAACCAAGGGACTCAACACCAGATTTCTGGAGGCTGCTTTTCTCTGAGTACATCCTTAGTTTAAAGGTACAAATTTCTGTTCTCAGTGTGATCTTGGGGTAATTTGAGTGATCAGTATCACTCTGGGCAAGTACTGGTCTTAGTTATTGGTTATGTGGCAGGAAGAAGCTCTTGTGAGATGTGCCACTGTCAGGGCCAATGACCAGGTTCCTGTCTGTACATGTTCAACTTCTAAGTGCTTTCACCATTAGGAAGTGATAAATGGGGGGACAGAGCTGTAGACCTGACTTAAGCATTAATACACATACATACATATATATCTATATATTCATATATAATATACTATATGTAATATATATGATTAATTTACATGGTATTCCATTAATGTTCATAAGATCGTGTTTTATGGACTGTATGTGCAGTGTGACTGTGGTGTGACTATATGGTGTGACTGTGCATGCAGTGTGACTATAAGGTGTGACTATAAGGTGTGACTGTGGGTGCAGTATGACTGTGCATGGTGCAGTGTGATTATGCAGTGAGGCTGTGGGTGAGACTGTACGTGCAGTATGATTGTGGTGTGACTATGTGGTGTGACTACGTGGTGTGACTGTGTGGTGTGACTATGTGGTATAACTGTGGTGTGACTGTGTGGTGTGACTGTGTGGTGTGACTGTGTGGTGTGATTGTGTGGTGTGAGTGTGTGGTGTGACTGTGTGGTGTGACTGTGTGGTGTGACTATGTGGTATGACTGTGGTGTGAGTGTGTGGTGTGAGTGTGTGGTGTGAGTGTGTGGTGTGACTGTGTGGTGTGTGTGTGTGTGGTGTGACTGTGGTGTGACTGTGTGGTGTGAGTGTGTGGTGTGAGTGTGTGGTGTGACTGTGTGGTGTGACTGTGTGGTGTGACTACGTGGTGTGACTGTGTGGTATAACTGTGTGGGGACTGTGTGGTGTGACTGTGTGTGTGGGTGTGTGGTGTGTGTGTGTAGTTGTGTTTTGTTTGTGTGTGTGTGTTTTTGTGTATTTGATGTGTGTGTATGTGTGTGTGTGTGGTGTGTGTATGCATGTGTGTGTGGTGTGTGTGTATGTAACTGTGTGTGACTGTGTGGTGTGAGTGTGTGGTGTGACTGTGTGGTGTGAGTGTGTGGTGTGACTGTGTGGTGTGACTATGTGGTATAACTGTGGTATGACTGTGTGGTGTGACTGTGTGCAGTGACTGTGTGGTGTGACTGTGGTGTGACTGTGTGGTGTGACTATGTGGTATAACTGTGGTATGACTGTGTGGTGTGACTGTGTGGTGTGACTACGTGGTGTGACTGTGTGGTGTGACTGTGTGGTGTGACTGTGTGGTGTGACTGTGTGGTGTGACTGTGTGGTGTGACTGTGTGGTGTGACTGTGTGGTGTGACTGTGTGGTGTGACTGTGTGGTGTGACTGTGTGGTGTGACTGTGTGGTGTGACTGTGTGCTGTGATTATGTGATATGACTGTTCTCTGTTTTGATATTCACTGGGCTTTTGATTGTGAGAGTTTTTCCTTGTACAATCTGGAAAATCTATAGTTTTCTTTTATAACTTTTGTCTGAGGTATATTTTTCCTTCTTCATGCAGTCTCATTGACTTTCACTTTTTCATCTCTTCCTTCTTTTAGGCTTTCTAGGCCTGACTTTTGAACTTTCTTAGTATGAAAGAATATTGTATGGATTTCTTAGAACATTAAAAAAAACTATGTATTATAGTCCTATTCCAGACTTCGGCCCAAAAAGAATGAAGCCCATGTCTTAAGAGGTATGTATATTCTATTGTTCATTGAGCAAGAAACAGAAGCAATCTAAACATCGTAACTCTTGAGTGGATAAAGACAACACAGCAACATAAACAGTGGACTGCTACTCAACCACAAAAAGGAAAAGGAGTTTGGAAATAGACGTGGAATCCCAGCAAGTCAGATACAAATGTCATACCATCCCAACAAACCTTGCTTTCATAAAAGTTGAGAGTGGAATGCAGCTACCAGAGGCCATGGGTCTTAGGTGGAAAGGGAAACAGGAGAGGTTGGTCAGTGGGTGCTAAGCCACCAACAGACAGAACCCAGACGCTTACCACGTGTTGAGTGTAAGCACTGATGATGTACTGTACATTTGAAAGAGCTACAAGAAAGACTTTTGACAGTTTTCACATTCACACACATGGTTGATGGCAGAGGGATAAAAGTTTTGGATGGAGTCCATGAATGCATAGGATCAGAACATCTCACTCTGTGTCATTAATATGTATAATCTATTTTATTAAAAAAGTGTTTCATTCCTTTCTCACATTGTTCTGCTAATCTTACATTTTTCAATACATTCAATATAAGCTTATTCTGTATCCTATCTTCTATAATTCCAATGTTTGGAACCATGAAGGTCTTCTGATGTCTGCTCACGGCTTGCTCTACTGTGGCAGACTCTTGACATAAGAATGCAAAGGAATTTCCCCTCTGTGTCCAAGAAGACTTGATGGAGTTACATATTCAGTTTTCAAGGGACAGTGCCAGTCAATTCAGTTGGATGCTTGAGGATCTGGTATTATGTGGCAAAAGCCTTTTTTAGCCTGAGGCATGCTAGCATGTAGGCAAGTGTCTCATCCATCTTGTAACCACATGGTATTCAGATGAAGTTACCCCTGGGACTCCGCTGACACCTTCTCCTTCAGATACTGGGGAGGAATCTTGGGCTTTTATGGAATCTGAGCATGGATCTGGGAGTGCTCCTTTTGGCTATAATCGTAAGGGCAATTTGAAATGCATTCATAAGTTTGGTTATTATTCGCAGGGTTCTCACCGTCTATTGTCATGGCGTGAATGTGCCTCCTGATTCATGTGGTGAATCTTAAGGTGAAAGTATTCAGAAGCACAGCCTCCAGGGATAGACCACAGCAAGAGAACAGGACCCAGGGGGTGGATTCTCCCCATCCTTCTCCACATGGGGCACAGGGCTGTCTCCCCCCACACAACATAGGGTGCCTCTTGAGTAGAGAAAGAGGCTTCATCAGATACTGGGCTCACTGACACTGCTTTGAATAGCCCTGTCTTTGGAACATTAAGAAATCAATAAATTTCTGCTGTGTCTGAATTTACCCAGTGGTGTGTTTTATTACACCAGCAAAGTCACTAAAAAACAGTCATGATTGTCGCATTCAACTTATTTTCTTATTTTCCCAAAATCTGATGGAAAACTAAGATTAAGAAACAAGAATTTGAAGTAATTTTAAAAAGGTGATCAATTGAATCAAATAAGCTTAGTCTGATCTCACAGAGTCAGTTTTCTAAAAAATATTTTTGAAATATATCATAGCCAAGATATCCTTTCATTAAGAGAACAAGATAAATCTCAAATAAAAGTATGAATAGGGTCTTGGATTATTTTATAACCCAACTGATCAACAGGGATGACACACTGAAGCACTGGGGAAAGATTTATGCTTCATGGTACGTGAACGGGTGAAATTAACACCCGAGAGGAGAATGTTAAGCTCATATACATTACTGTAATGAGGCCTGAGGTGACAAGCTACTTTGCGAACTCCATCGACTCCCTCAGTGTTTAAGATTGGTCACCACGCAGCAAAATGCATCAACACCTGAAGCTGCCCAGTTCAGAGAGAAAATGCAATGACGTTGTCACGAAGCTGGGCTCCGGTGTTCAAAGTTCCAGTGTTATCAATGTTCTGTTAGGAAACGGGAAAATTGCCACTTTGTTTTACAGTGCTGGGGATTGGTTCCAGAGCCCTGCTCACTGGCTTGCCCATAACCTCAGTTAAGTTGCCTTAAATATCCAAAGAGCAACTGCTTCTCATCAGACGTGCTAAGGGAGGACCTTATTCCAGAGAACTGACGTGATAAACCTCTGATGTAAAGGAAGGGTGAGAGAAAAGCGAGGAAAACACTACTAAAGTGTGTGCTCGGCAGACATTTACAAAGCTTGCCACTTACGTATGGATTATGGTGTTTGAGGGGCCTCATGGTGGCTTCCTTAGTCTAAAACAAGGTGTCAGTGCTTAATGTTCGGCTTGAAATTTCTACATTTTTTTTTTCAACTTCTGTGACAGAAAACCAAAGGTGGAACGGTTTATAGATAACCTGTCTGGATCTTATGAAGTCCGGTATTCTAGAGCCAGTGCCTAAGGAGAATCTTTCCCTGCTACCTCACACTGCTAGGATCTCATGCCAGGAGAGCAGGGAACAAGGGTCTCCCTCTCTTATGACACCATTGCATCCACCATGAAGGAAACATCTTAAGGCCTCCCCCAGAAGCCTTTACCTCTCAACAGAAACTATATATGAGCCTGGGTATTTGGGTTTCCAGATGTGAACTTTTGGGACCGCATTAACCTTAAAGCAGTCTTGCATTGTGTTCAGTAGCCTCGGTCCACGTCTTCTCTGCGTTGGAAACCTACCCCTCCAGATCACGCTTGACTAGCCTGCCAGAAATCTGAGGGCGAGACTTCAGGCTGGCGGCTGTGCTCCGCCCTAAGATGGGTCTTTCAGGCTTCGGCTCAGGCCTCTGGCTATCATTACCAGAGCCCGTGGTTGTTACGAGCTTGCTGAATTCACAATGGACCCCACATCTCCCAAGCTCCTCCCCCCACTCCGGGTTCCTTCCCCTTCATGCTCTTCCCTTTAAACCCTCTCTTCTTTCCACCATTCAGTCTGGGACCCCAGCCCAGGAAGTGCTGCATCCCACATTCAGGGTGTTCTCCCCTTAGTTAAAACTCTCGGAGAGTTTCCACAGACACTCTCAAAGCTTTATCTCTTACAGGATTCCAAAAGTTGACAGTGAAAGTTAAGGGTCACAGTGGCCTTGCTGAACAGGTGCGGATTTGGACAGACTGTGTGCGCAGGTCAGTTCAGCGAAGGATTCAGGCATGGCCAGGGTTCTCTGGAGATTGGCGATATCCATCGCTCTTCTTGGGCACCCTCATTCTTGTCTCCAAATGGGGTGGATAAGGCAAAGCTCATCGCTCCTTCCTGCGGGGGTGGGGTAAGGGCGAAGGAAAGGCAAAAGGCTTTCTCCTCTTTGGGCTTCTTATTTGCAAGGAGATGGCTCCTCTCAGCAAAGCCTTCCTCTCATGCTTTGTTTCCTCGGAACCATTACATTAGTTTAGTCTCCCAAAGCTCAGAGATGCTTCCCTCCACAGTGGTCAAGGCAGCTCCATCCACTCTCGGGGCAGGGCGCTAGTACAGGAGCCGTGAGCGGCTTTTATCACAAGAGATGCAGGAATATTTTAAGAGTGAACTAGAGATTAGTTTTTTTTTCTCGAAATGAATTGAGATTATACTTGCTGATTTTGTATTGAAAATACACACTTTTCTTGTTAATAAGAACAAATAGGTAAGAGTATATTTTATCAAGCCTATAGCAAGATAAATTCAGACATTGTCCAGCCATTAGCTTCAGTCTTTTGAGAAGTCCTCAAAGCTAAGCAAAGCAGAACTAAAGCTAAAGTGGCCACCAGTATCCACATTAAAAAAAAATTGAGTAAATTCCTGACAATTTTTGTTACTTTCTATTTTTTTCCTCATAAAATAAGGCACAGCTTTAAAACTAAGACCATATCCTACCACAGTGCTGACACAAAAGAGTGTTTGTAAGGTTATGTTTGTGGGAGAATGCACCAGGGTTCTCTAGCCGTGGCTTCACAGTTTAGAAAATGATTGTTCAGTATAAATCTGGGAAGAATCTGAGATTTCACCCTAATCACCAACAAGAGCATCTTTTACAGGAGCCTAGATATAGCCTGACAGCCAGCAAGGGAGGTAAACTCCCATGCTGTCACCCTCCTAGGCCCTGACACCCCTAGAAGAGGGGGAAGTGCCAGGAGTTAATGATAGAAGAACTCAAAAAGACTGGGGACCCCAATATTCTATGGGATTGTTAGTGGATCTCCTTGCCTCATCTAGGGGATAAATGGGAGGGAGGGAGGGAGAGAGGGAGAGGGGGAGGGAGGGAGAGGGGGAGGGAGGGAGGGAGAGCAAACTAGGAGCATAGGAGAGCCCTGCTGTTTGCATATTTCTAAATCTCTCTCTAGCTCCCAAGGCTGCACATGGAACAACCCTGCTGTCATTGGTTCCTCAGCTCTGGGCCACTGGGGCAGTGAGAAATAGCTAGAGAATTATTTAGCAACACTGGCCTGACATTCTAGAAACTCAGGCTCAGTAGGAGTTGCTATAGAGTGACAGGATTTATATTAAATTATAAAAAAATGAACAATACAGTGTAGGGAATATCAACTTACAACAGAGCAGTAGCTTCAGCCAATGGGAAACTCCCCTCCATTTCTCTGCCAGCCTGCTTTACAGTTGACAGTGATGACACAACGTAAAGAGAGAAGGGAGAGAAGAGACATTGTGAGTTCACACTAATACTTTGCAAAGGATTTTATCACTACAACTCATTAATTTTCATAGTGCAGGCTGCTGTGATAAGCTAGTGTCAGAAGGCTTTTTTTTTTTTTTTGCTTAAATAATAAATTATATCCCTTAGAGATGGGGGCAGAGACCCACAAGATCCAGATGCCTTCCGGTCTCTGTCTTCTTCTTTTCAGGAAAGAACTAATCTTGTCGTGGTGGCTCCATCCTCAGGATTCGATGTAAATCTAGTTACTCAGGATACAACGTAAATCTAATTACTCCCAGAGACAAAAGCGTTAACATGTGAGCTTTGTGGAACACCCATGTTAGGCCCACAACACCCCTCTGTGGATGATGACTACATATTTTGATATATAATTTTTACTAGGAATAATAGAGTATAATAAATCGCATTTCAGTCTTTGGGTTTCTGCCCAAAAAAAATGTTGTTGGTGATTGATGCCACTCAAGTGGCAGGCAAGGCTGGTGTGAATCCCCTCTGTAAACGTTGTACACTTGGTAAACTTTACAAACCTTCAAGACATGAAAGTGGCCAGGCCCCTGCCTAACGAGCTCCTTCAGCCAGGCTCTCCCCACAGACTTCTCTAACAGACCGAAGAGCTTTTCCAGCCTCTGTGACTGTCACAAAGGTTATCACCAATAGCCTCAACAGGACACTCCCCAGATTACGCTAATTTAGGTGAGAAGACTGAACAAAAGCCACCAACCCTTGTATATAAAATCCCACCAATCCATGAAGAGGAAAACCCACCAATCCCGGAAGAGGAAAACCCACCTATCCCGGAAGAGGAAAACCCACCAATCCCGGAAGAGGAAAACCCACCAATCCCGGAAGAGGAAAACCCACCAATCCCGGAAGAGGAAAACCCACCAACCTAGAACGCTCTCCACTCCTCCCATAAGAAACCCTATATAATGACTGTGTCTCCTCGGTTCCCTGCTGTGTGCTCCTTCTAGGGAAAGGAGGATCCATCCTGGATGCTCCCTGGATCTGTCCCTCCACAATGTTCTTCCTCCAATAAATTTCTTAGATGAGATTTAATGCCTGGTGTGACTCTCTCTCATCAGAAGGAGCTAAGAAGCAATGAAGAGAAGCAGGGAAGCAGTGACGAGAAGCAATGGCACTGAGGCTCCTGAGATCCTCAGCTCAGCTGGGGAGACTCGCGCTTGGAAGCTGCAATACCTCTGCTGAGGAGAATTTCTCTCATAGCTGTGCTATTCCTGGACTTCTGAGTCCCAGGACACCATTAAAGCAGGAAGGTCAATAATTGTCATCGGCCTTCCTGATTTAATAACTACGAGTCAGAATGAAGTCATTTGAATTACGTAATAATTTTGGAGTGAGGCTAAGTATCTGAGTATTCAATAAGGAAGTGTTCCTACAGAAAACACTCATGGAAGTGGGAACAAGGATCTAGACTGCCACCATGGTCTATCTCAGCCTGGCCCAGATAGGATGCCTTGAGACTGGAATGGGACCAGCTGCCCAGAAGGCAGTTGGTGTTCCTATTTGGGTTGGCCATGGTTCACGAGCTTTCCCTGGGAGATGAACTTCCACGTGCATCCAGTGTTGCTTATTTGTGGGCAAGCTGCTCCAGTTGGCCAAGGACAGTTCTCAGAAAGTAGCTCGTGAGGAAGTCAGAAGAAGTAAATCCCAAAGACGCGGAATGAGAGCACAAAAGGACTTCAGGAAACCTGGCAGAACACCGGGATTGCCCCCTTGTCTAGAGAGGTGGAAAGACGAGGTGCGCTAACCAAGGTTTAGTGGTGCATACAAAACACTCAAGTGACATAAGCTCAAATCCGGGGTTTAAGAAGAGGAATGCCTGCAGCCAAGGACAAGCTCTACTTTATAAAACTCATGTAAAATTTACAGTAACAGTGCGAGAGCATCCCCAGCCGTCGAGGTGATGCGCAAACCAATGGAAATGCTTCCAGTGCAAAAACACAGCCCAGATTAGGATGAAGCTGAAGAAACAAATGTGTGAAGCACCCTTTGGTCAGTAAGGAGCTAAGCTACTGGGTTTTGGTTGGTTAACATCACTAGCCCTGTCTGGACTAGACTTCTTCATGTAGACAATGCTGGCTTAATAACTCACAGAGATCTGTCTGCCTCTGCTTTGCTGGGATTAAAGGTGTGGGCTGGTTGTTGTTGTTATTGTTGTTGTTCTTGTTTTTGTTGTTGTTCTTGTCAGTGGAGGAGTATTGAAAAGATCTATGTAGGCAACTCTTCTGCTGAATTCTTAGTCCCTCGGCTTATTTACTAAAAGGAAGACAACATATTAGTTTTTCTGAAAGTGTTATTGGTCAGATGCCCCTGGTAAAAGCAAACAGATGAATCGAGGAATTAGTCTCATTAGCTGATAATAAAATCCTGCCCTCTCTCTGAAATATTTGTTTGGCTGCTCTGGTTGGTTTCACTAATGGCAAGGCTGGCTGAGAAAGTGTGCAAGAACCATAGTGTGCTGATCTCATCTGATAATTGCCTCTAGAGCTCCTCGGGGGAAGCGCATATCTGAAAATGGAATTTTTATAACATTCTCAAAATAACTCTTGAATAACTTAGGAAATGGGTTTGTCAATGAGTCCTTTGTCCAGTGTGCATTTTGCAGAACCAGTCAGTACAGACGCGCTGAAAACATTCCCGTCTTTGAGAATCAGCAATATCTCTTTAGAAACAAGACGCACAGGAGACGGTGTCCCAGAATAGAAGTCAAGTGGATAGGAGCAGGCTCCTGTTGCTTATAGCAGGTAGAAAGTGCTGAAACGAGGCATTTTATTTACCTAGTCATAGAAGTCGTACCTATCATATATTTTCTTCTAACTTAGATTTCCTTTCAGGGTAGCAAGAAGCTCTAACAAAACCCAGCTTTCTTTCTGTTTTTAAACCTCCCTTGTCCATAGGTCGGTGCTCCTGCTGGCCAGGAGTAATAGCCGGCTCTTGTCTGAACAGATCCAGTCTCTTGACAGACCTTGTGAGACCTGCCCAGGGTCTCCTAGACAGAACAGCACAGTGCTGCAGCCAACAGTGATTGGTGCCCATCCCTGGTCTGGGAAGGGTAGAACTGCCCCAGGTATGAGAGGCTAGAAGTCCTTCAGAGTAAATGGTCTAGGGCAGAAAGATGGGGACAGAAAGAGTAAAGAATTGTTTGTGGCAATCCTGGTTCATGTCAAGGGTTTTAGCCTCTGACTTGTGAGAGGCTCTGCTAGGCGGCAGACTAGTAGCTTATCCTATAATCACAGATGACCAGCTCTGCAGGAAATTTGCTATGTAGCCATTTTATTTCCTACATACCAAATACTCAGACTTTTAAATTTTAGATATGTGATCACTTTGGTATAAGCACTAAAATACCTCTAATGTTAGCAAGGGCAAGTTAACTTTGCATAAATCGGTCCTGTTTACACTCTCATGACTGTTTAGCTGAACTGAAAGTCCTTTGTACGGTCAGCAGGTCAGCATTTGCTCGCAGCTAGCTTTTGGTTTCAGTTCTCTTATTTCTCAGGTTACAATATTCCCCACCCCCACTTATCTTCTCTTCTAAACATAACCTCTCTTCATCTGGACCGCCTTGAGTGGCTGCCATGTGTGCCACTCACTGCCTGCCTGCCCTTCCTTTGTTGCCCTGTGCCCACTCTGGCTTGCCCCGCAGACTTCCCAAGCCCTCTTGTGCACACATGGAAACCTCAGCCAGTCTCAGAAATTCTGTATTACGAATTAGGAAGACTTTTTCTCTTTGTAAATCACAGGAGCTGTATAATGATAATGCCCCCAAATCATCTTGACCCTCTGGCTCACTCATGTCTATTATGTCCTCTTGTTTGGGGTATCTTTTCATGTGTGTTACTTGTGTCTGTAACCAAGTCTTCATTTATGAAATTTAACATAGCTGGTGTTGGTCACGGTCACTCTCAGGGCATACTGGATTTCCCCAAGGTTGGGACTAGAGTCTATTCCTCTTACTCATGACTGCTGCTGGCTTTGGCATCCCGGTGATACACTCAGATATTTTCTATATGCAAATTTCCATTAACCCCAAACAACTGTTTTCTGAACTTCTACACACACACACACACACACACACAGAGACACACACACACACACACACACACACACAGACACACACATTTTGTAATCTTTTAAGTATGTTTTGAATGAATCTAGGAACTTGTACATTATTTTAATTTTTCCCTTGTGGGAAACCACAGGTTATTTAAGGCATGTCCCATATTCCCCACATTCCGTGAACTAAATTCATTCTGCCTACAGTATATATTTTTATTTTAATATTGCCTTTTTTTTTAAAAAAAAAAAGAAGATTCAAGAATGTCTTGTCCAAGCATCCCCTTGAGCCTCAGTTGTGACAGGATGTGGTGTCTGCTAATGGTCCCTTTCTGTCATGGACACAAACAATGTTTTAGAAGGTTTAGCTCCATCTTTCATAGTGCCAAGTTTATTCCGGCACCATCCACTCACTTCCTGTATGCCCACACCCTTCGAGATATCCTGTCTTTTGAATGCGTAACTGGCTTCCAGCAAGAGAAGAAATAGGGTGTCACAGAAAACACCAGCCTGGATATATGCTCTTCTTCCAGTGCAGAAATCTGCACTTCATAAATGGTGAGGCACTACATTCGAAGCTCTTTTGTATCCCCAGTGGGGCTGCAGCCTGGGAGTGTCCATGCTGCTTTGTACATTGTGTCTAACTCAGAAGGAGGGCCTTTGTGGGATGTAGCGGCTTTTGCTTTTTCTTAGTTGTCTTTTTGTGACATATGTATTGGCTCAGGAACCAAGACAGGAGGGTATGAGAAACGTCACCTCCATTCATTATGTTTCCTATGAATCAGACGAAGGGAAACGTGATTTACTTCCTGTGACTGGTGGACCTTGATGCTGTTTTAGTCATAGCAGTTTGTATGGAATGCGTCTATAAAGGAAGGCTGTCTTTGAGTTGTTTTCTGTCCCAGAGTGTTCTGCCACTCAGGCAGATGGTTTACCATGATGTACTTGGTACTGATTCTCAAGGACTAATAGGGTGCATTTGCACGATAGAACCTGAGGTCTCCCTTGTGATGCTCAGAACCTTTAGAGGTGGAAGACAGACCATTTTCCAACTTGAAGAACCTTGATCAGCTGAGGTCAGAACACTGCAATGGAGACCAGCAGACAGACACCATAAATACAAAGCCATGTCTAGCTTGGAAACTGAGCCCAGCCCCACGGTTTCTGCTTGTTCTCCTGCTAGGCTATGCACTGATTTGCTTCTATTAACTTTGATCATCTTCCGGTTTCCTTCCTGCTCTTATGTCATATGCATTAGGAACTCAACGTTTTGGGAATGATTGTCTGGCTGGGTCTAGAGAGACAGGAACCACACTAGCATAGTAAAGTCAGGGTATTATCCTGGCCTACCTCTGGATGCAAAAATAATTAGACTTTCAGTTTCCTCTCTTTGGCAGAGTATCCCTTATCTGAAATGCTTGAAGCCAGACGCGTTTCGGGTTTCAGACACTTTCATGAAGTTGAAATACTTGTAGGGACTTTACTAGATGAATGCCCTAATTCAGAAATCTAAAGTCTGGGCTCTTTTAAATTCTAAGAACTGTTTTTTATGTCCTTCAGTATTCCAAAAGCTTCGGATTTCAAAGCATTTTCTATTTTCAGATTAAGCCCTCTCAGCCTGAGGTACGGACAGGTTTGTGGAGTGTTTGGCAGCGAAGGAGGGCTGTTAGGTTCAACTCCCCTCTATGCTTGCTGTCTGGCCTCCAAGCTCCTGTTCCTGTCTTCAGGATCCCTCCTTCCGTGAGTTCCACTGGGTGAAGGCTAGTTCTTCCTTACATTTTCGAAGACTAGAGGTTTATCTGACACATTGGCAGCTGAGAGAGCACCTGGCTTACATTCAGTCCCGCACACTTGGCCTGGATTTTAACTGTGTCTGATGGTAGCGGTGACCGTACTGTGAAACCGAGCATTGTCTAGTCTCTGGAAGCCCCCATAGAACTGGAGTGTCGTGTGTCTAAAAGCGCCGCTGAACTGGACCTGCGTTACTTACTGTCTTCTTTCTGTTTCCTGCTGCCTTTGGAGTTCGAGTCCCAGTGTCCGAGGCTTCAGAGTAATTCTGGAAGATCCCTGTGTCCTTAATAAGTTGTTCATTTTCCATCTGCCATCCAGATTCACTTTTCTGTTCCTTGAGCTAAGCTTAAGGTCTGCACTGAGATGGGCTCAAGGAACGTGTTAAGCCGCCTCCCTCTCCAAAGGGACCCCTGAATCCCCCTTACCCAGAAGGCCGTGCGCTTGGCGGTGCAAAAGCCTTGTCTCCATCCAGATGTTTATCCTTAGCAGTCATGGAGTGAGAGAGATTAGCCCTGCGGTTGCCCTGACTATGTGATTCATGGAGACCGTCTCGGTTTCCTGAGTCAGAAAACCTCAGGTGGGTTGCGCAGCCTCAGGGAACTTTTGCGGTCTTTTTATCCTGATGTTGCAACAGGAATGCGAGCCACAGATCCTCCTTTCTGGTCTCAAAATGCCACAAAGGCATTAACATAAATGCTTTGAAAAACAAATGAGCAAACCAAAGAGGGAGGACCTAAGAGGAAGTGGGATCCAAAAATATGTGGCCGCCCTTCCATCACGCTGCGGAACATGGGGAACCCAATGGGGCACTGCGCGACTCCTCCATGCCTTCCCCTGGAAACCAACTTAAACGGAGAGAAAGGCAAGATTCTAAATCAGCAAAATCACAGATGAATCCTTTTCAGACCTCACGGAATCATCAGCTAATGACATGGTCTGGCAAAAAAGGGCACTAGGAATCAACTAGCTGTTTACGGAAAAACTTAGCTAAAGCACGGTTATTTTTTTTTTTAATATGAAAAATATGTGGCAATCCCAATTACTCACGAATGCTGGAGAATCACTCAAGGCACATCCAAGAGAGCCAGATAGACTCTATCTATCTAGTGGGAGAAGAAGACAGGGCATGTTTGTGACCCACGGACGGACCTGCTGGGGATTGAGAATCGAATACTGACGATATGGACAAAGCAGTCTCCGAAAACTAAGGATGCTGTAGACAACTGGGCCAAAGGAAACCGGTCTGGGGCTGCGGATACTCCATCGGCAACCCGGTGAAGGAAAAGAGCCAGGGCACAGGAGGTCTGTGAAGGAACACAGCATTCCAGTTCATGCTCACCGCAGGTGACAGCTTGCCACAGCTTGTTACCTTAAGGACCAGGGCTTTTTGGTGAGTGAGCAAAGGTTACAAGTAAGCCACACCCAGGCTCAGGTCCGCATCTGTTGCTGTTTCCACTTGGTTGGATGGCCACCACCAAGTGCTACGCAGTCGGCAGCCTCAGAGTTTTTCTCACAGCTCTGCAGGCTAAAGTGCAAGAGCTGGGTGAAGGTATAGCTAGGCTGGTTCGTCTGCAGACCTCAGACAAGTGACAGCCACCCGTCGATGAGCTGTAGCCGCCTTCTCTCTGTTCTTCACACGATCTTTCCTTAGAAATCATCAGTGTCGAGTCTGTCTTCTCTTTGGGATGCCGCTCCTACAGGCTATCCTCTTCCCCAGCATCTCAGCTCAGCTGAATTAGAGCCTTCAAGAGCCTGTCTCCAAAGCTCCAGGGGTCACCTGGAGTTCGAGGCCAGCCTTGCTCCCAAACAAAATTAAAACGAGGCAAAGAAACTTTGAGATGCTTGGAGTTAGGACAGCAACGTGAATTTTGAGTCATTCACTTTCTACATTTTACTGGAAATGTACTTAGCTCTTCTGAGACATCGTCCTTGTCTCAAATAACGTATGGACTGCAGATAGTCATATGATGAAAATATATTGGCTATGACCATAACTAAAGTGGAGGCAAATGCTGTGGTATTAGGGTAGCCGAACACCATGAGCAGACAGTTCCAAGGCAGTGGACGGCCTGGGCACTTGGAAGGATACTGCAGCTGCCTTGTGTATGAGCTCAGAACAACCTCTGCCCTTTGCAAGCTCGTCCTTAACTCCCGCTGCTGCATGGCTTTGAATCTCTCCATCTCCACGACTATGTCTCTCAGCCATGACAGCTGACCAGAAAAAAAAATAGAGTCACTTAAGATTTTGTTTTAGGATAAAAGTGAAGCAGAATGGTAGCAAAAGAGGGGAAAATTTTCACAGATTACATTTCTTAGACCCTGGCAATTTCTTGTGTTATCTTTTTTTTTTTAAGTTATAAAACTGCTTTAATAGAAAGTCTCCCCCCCACCCCTGCCCCCAGTACACCATCTGGGCTGGGGTGGATGTGGCCAGGGCTGGCCCCAGGACAGTACTGAACCTGTAGTCGTTACCAAAATATACATCTATCACCATAAAAGATGCTGCACTACCTCAGCGCCACAGTAAAATCATAAACATTTATACTCTTCCAGGGCTTTCAAAGAACTGAGGTGCGGGGAATTCTGCTCATAGAAATAAGCTAGGATGGAGGTGGGCATCCGGGAGGGACATTAAGTCCTAGGGGTCAACCCCTCAACTGGGCATAGTCCGAGGCAGGCAGAAAACAAAACTTTGGTCCAAAATTTGAAGGTACAAACCCACAAGTCTCAGAGATTTTTCTCCAGCCCTGGCCTGGGCCCATCTGCAAGTCGGTAATCGGAAGGAAGGAGCTCAGGGGCACGGAAGCTTAGAGTACACACACACGCAATTGTACCACTGCTATAAAAAGTTACTTAAAAACTATATCTCTTGTATATAAACAGAAAAGATTCGGGTGTTTGGTCAAGTGGAAATATGGCTAGGTTCAGGTGTCTGTGACCCCACAGAACAGAATACAAAGGTCCCATGAGGCTCGACAGCTGAGGATGGCCTGGGCCCTCTGGGCTGGGCAGGGGCATGGGAGAACCTTGTCGCTTGATTATAAGGGTGTAGGGGAGTGGCCCCAGCTCTTACAGGCCATTGGGGAGCCTGAGTATAGGCCGCCTGGCTCACATGCAGGTTTAGAGACACCTTAGAGGGTGGGTGTGCAGCTGTGAGGCATTCTGGTTTTGTAAGGCACAGAAAGCGACTGGGTTTGGGGCACCGCTGTGGCCTCACGCCTGAGCCCCTCAAGGCATGGTGCCAGGACTTGGCCTCTGTGACCAATGCCATTTATTGCCACAGCAAAGTGGGCTAGATTTAAATTAAAAACAAAACAAAACAGGTAAACTGACCTCTCTTTAAAAAAATAAAACCTCTGGTCTGTAAGGTCATTTCAGCTGCTTTTTAGAGTGGCTTTTCTGGAATGGTGGAAGCTGTGGCAAGCCCACAGGAACCTAGACAGAGGACTTGGAAAAGGACCCTCGCAGGTGGTGGTTCTCGCCCAGGTCACGGTTGTGCAGTTCAATCAGCACCCATCCCGATCAGTGCCATCTCGCGGTCCTTCTGGAAGAACTTTAAGCCTTTGACCACACCACCATTGCTGGAGAAGAGGCTCTTGGGGACATCCTCTGACACAGAGGGTGGGATGTTGGAGAGGTGCAGGGTAGCTGAGGGTGGGAAGATGCTCTGGAAGTTCTTGGGCCTGGTGCAGTGATGAGCTGCCATAGTCCTTGGTCAGTCCTGGTCCTCCTGTCACTCTGATGCTTTGACAGTGTGATGCACACCGACGTCCCATGCACCTTGTGCCCCTTCAGGTGGCTCATGGCCAGCTGGGCCTGGCTGCCATCTGCCATCTGCACCAAGCGCATTCTCCTTCTTATTGAACTGGATCTTCATCCAGTGCACATCACTGCAGATGCCGAAGAGAATAAAGAGGCTTTGGGGTGTGACCCTCTCAGGGTTCAGGTTGCTGACCCAAAGGATGGAATTCCCAGCACCTGCCAGCCCTGTGATGCCAATGCACCCAATTGCAGCAGCAGCAGAGGGTATGGCCGGGGGGTCGGGGGCAGGGCTCTATGGACATTAGGAACAGAGAGGCCAAAGGCTGCTGCCATTGTATTCCTGCCCCTCCGCTCCGTCCCCCATGGTTCTCCTCTGCGTGCCATGGACGGTCCCAGACATAGCAGTCAGTACAAATCGGGGATCCGATGAGCTCTTCTCCATGTGTGTCAGCAACAGCCCCTTCATCATGAGCAGCTTGGTCTCAGCACCCAGTGGAAATAAATTCAAGAAGTTCAAAGGTGACAACAGGAGCACAGGAGCTCCTTCCAGAGTCATCCATGTATGCAAGCTACCTAGTGATGTCACTGAGGGCGAGGTCATCCCTCTGGAGCTGTCCTTTGGGAAAGTTACTAAGGTCCTTATGCTGAAGGGGAGGAGCCAGGCCTTCACTGAAATAAGCACAGAGGAGGTTGCCAATACGGTTAACCACTACACATTGGTGGCGCTAGTGCTCATGAATATCCATCTACATCCAGTTCTTCAACCACGAGGAGCTCAAAACCAACAGCTCGCCCAACCAGGCACTTGCCCGGGCAGACCTGCAGGCCGTGAACTCCAAACAGTCTGGCAGCCTCCGCTGCTGCTGTGGATGCAGGAACGCCAATGGCAGACTAGAGCCCAGAGCTCAGGGTCATTGTGGAAAACCTTTTCCACCCAGTGTCCCTGGATGTGCTGCACCAGATCTTTTCTAAGTTCGGCACAGTCCTGAAGATCATCATGTTCAGCAAGAACAGCCAGTTCGAGTCACTGCTGCGGTATGCTGACCCTGTGAGTGCCCAGCATGCGAAGCTATCCCTGGGTGGCCAGAACATCCACAATACCTGCTGCACACTGCACATTGACTTCTCCAAGCTCACCAGTCTCAGCATCAAATCCAACAACAAGAGCAGAGCTTACACTCGACCTGCCCTGCCCTCTGGAGACAGCCAGGCTTCACTTGTGTTATCATTTTTAGCACAACTGTTTCCATGGAAACTTTCTAAGCATTAAATCAGGTATGCACTCACTGATAAGTGGGTATTTGCCCAAAAGCTTGGAATACCCAAGAAACAATTCACAGTCCATGTGAAGCTCAAGAAGGAAGACCAGTGTGGAGGCTTTAGTTCCCCCTTAGAAGGGAGAACAAAATACTCATGGGAGGAAACACAGGGACAAAGAGTGGAGCAGAGACTGAAGGAAGGGCTATCAGAGACTGCCCCACCTGGGGATCCATCCCATATGCAGTCACCAAACCCAGTCACTATTGCTGATGCCAAGAAGTGCTTGCTGACAGGAGCCTGATATGGATGTTTCTTGAGAGGCTCTGCCAGAGCCCTACTGATATACATGAGGATGGTTACAGCTAACCATAGGACTGAGCATGGGGACCCCAATGGTGGAGTTGGAGAAAGGACTGAAGGACCTGAAGGGGTTTGCAATCCCATAGGAAGAACAATATCAACCAACCAGACCTCCCCCAGAGCTCCCAGGGACTAAACCACCAACCAAAGAGAACATATCCAGGGACCCATGGCTCCAGCCTCATATGTAGCAGAGGATGACATTGTCTGGCATCAATAGAAGTCCTTGGTCCTGTGAAGGCTCGTTTCCCCAGTGTAGGGGAATGCCAGGATTTTGAGGTGGGAGTGGGTGGGTGGGAGTGGGAACATCCTCACAGAGGCAGGGGGAGGGGAGGGAGGATGGGAGCGGGAGGGGAGGGGATGACATTTGAAATGTAAATACATATTCAATAAAAATCAGGGACTTGATGCTAGGCTGAGAGGTGCCAGCAGAGGGCAGCAGAGTGCCAGGCAGCTGGGCTCTGTGGTCTGACAGACACCCACAAGAGGAAAAAGCCATCTCTACAGGAGGGGCACTCCTGGGAGCATCGAGAACCCTGATGCTGCATACGATTGCAGACTGGTACTCTTAGATTAGACAAGGAGGAGGCAAAGACCACACTGGAGGGTAGCTGTGCCTTATGCATCCATCTACTGGAAGCCCAGGGAGTTAGTTTTGAAACTGGGGAAGGGCTAGTGTAGCTCCTAAAAAAATGACTGAATGACAGCCAGGCCTGCTTCTCCAAAGACAGCCCCATCCTAGAGAAGCTTTTGGAGTTTCTAAGTTGTGTTGGATCGAAGGGATTGGACAGGACTTTCAAAGATACCTGTCAATCACATGGGAATGGTGGGTGTTCGTGATCAATGACACAATAATTCAGGGCTATTTCATGAGATCATCAGACACAAATGAAGACAGGTGGGCTGCAAGCAAATGAATAAGGGCGGAGTGGAGACAAGCCATTGAATAGGTACCGGATGTCAGAAGGAAGACAAAACCACCTATTCCACAGCCCCAGGGGAAGCACGGTTACAGTGCCAACATGGAGGTCTCCAAAAGCACGTAGACTAAAGGCTTGGCTCCCAGTTGCTGAGTCCGTTCCTTCAGAGACTGAATGGACAAAAAGGGCCCAGTGAATTGTTGATGGTGCTCTGATTTGAGGATTTAGGAGCTGAGGACTGGTCAGTGGGGGTGGGTCACAGCTTGGGAGGGCACCTTTGCAGGGTCTCTCGCTCTGACCCTTTTCTGTCTGTCTGTGTGCTTCTCGCATCCCATGAGACGCACAGCTCCACATCACAATTCTGCTTCTGCAACGCCCTGCCTCCCCTCAGTCCCCAGGCAAGGGCCTGGCTGTCTGTGCCCTGAAGCCTTAGAAAGTCTGAGCCCGAATGCATCCTTTTTCTCATTTTATAACAGGGTCAAAGGTCTTACAAACAGAGAGAGCGAGAGAGTCCTGCTTGGTCACTGTGTCACAGGGAGTGACTCTAGCTGCAAATTGTCTTTAGGTATGAGGGAGTAACAGAGGAAAGTTCAAAGAAATGATCAAGGGCTGTGAATACCAAGGGCAAAAGGGCACTGAGTGAGGTTACTAAGGAAGCATGTGTGGAAGAACCCTGTACGGTGGTTCATGCCATACATATCAGTACTCAAGAAGCTGAGGCAGGAGGATTGCCATGAGTTTGAGGCAAGCCTGCAGTACAGCGTGAGACTCTATGAGAGAGAGAGAGAGAGAGAGAGAGAGAGAGAGTGAGAGAGAGAGAGAGAGAGAGAGAGAGAGAGAGCGCGCATTATGAATTGCATATGCTTACCACTCCTTGAGCCCTAGGAAGAGGCACTGTGGGTTATGCAAATTTGTTCCACACATACAGGAATGGGTAATTGTATATCTGGTGGCTGAACAGGTGGCTGCTGGGTAGGTGGTGAGACAGAGGTCTTCAAATTCTGTTTGCCAATCATTTGAAGGAAACCTTTTTTTTTCCCCCCTGTAATGTGGTATTTTCTAGTCATCTTATATTTGAAGTTGTCAAGAAAGGTCAATTCTGCAGTCCCGAGAATTAGCAAATCACAGATATGTTTCTTTGGAGTAGTAATTCAGAGTTTGTAGAATACATGAGGAAGTGAGCCAGGGTTCCTGGGACCCCAGAGTCCTGAGATAGCCTGTTGGAGAATTAGTTTTCTTTGCAAGTTCTAAGAGAAGTCAAGATTGCTAGTCTAGGGACTATACACTGAGAGCCACTGGTGATAAAAGGGTCACCACTCTGCCTCTGGGAAGAGGCACGTGGAAATTCTTACTCTCTGCTTAACTCTGGGCTTTAGTTATTCATGGAATCCCTGGGCAGCGTTCGAAACCCGGATGCGCATCTGCATCTCCCAGGTCAGGGTGACTACTTTGACCTGGGTATTAGTGGATTCCTAAATCTTTAAGATGCTGCACGTGAATGCCTTTAGCTGGATGACCATGTACTGGTTCCGGTCAGTCTGTCCTATTTTCCGGAGTTTCTCAGAAACGGTGGGCTCGGATTGATGAGTCACCCTGCTGATGTTGGAAGCTTTTGAGAGTCAGAATAATTAGAGGCATCTAATGAGGGTTTCAGCTTCACAATGAGCAATGGCTCATAAGCTACCCAGTAGGCAGGGGTATCCAGGGTCAGTGACTTGGCAGCGAAGAACAGGAATGGCTGAGACTCTGAGGGAATATATTGGCTTTCCAGAGTGAAGAGAAAACTGAAGAGCTTGAACTTAAAATTAATAAATTGGCAGCATAATAAAGCACTCGAAGACTTTTAGATGACTTCTCATCTGCTCCTTTGTAAGGCCGTTTCTGTGTCCAGTGTCTATACATGTTTGAAAATGCTCTGTTCTGGGTTTGTCAGGTGGCTTCAGTGGCTAAGGCCCCTCCCTCGCTGTTCTTGCAAAAGACCAGGGTCAGTTTCCAGCATCCACAGCAGCCACTCCAGCTCCAAAGAATCTGATGCCCTCTCTTGGTCTCCTTAGGCACCTGTGTCCATGTACAAACACACACACACACACACACACACACACACACACACACACACACACACACACACACACACACACACACACACACACATGCACTATATAGACATATTTCAAAACTAATTTTAAAAGTCTTTTAATGATCCTACTCATAGCACGCTGAGTTTCTTAGCCTCATTTTATAAGACGTAAAAACTGAGACATAGAGGACTGGAAATCATTTAAGTCATACAACTAAGCACCGGGCAAAAAAAGTATTTGAACCCAGAGATTCTGACGATGTGTCTAGGTGGGACGGCACAACCACTAAGTGCAACACACTGTTATTTATTGATTTCACACACGTGTGCCCCCCACGCATTTGCATTCATTACACAACTGCAGCTCCAAGGTGTTTGAAAGGCGCTCTGGGAGGCGGTGGCTCATTAAGCTCTTTGGCCTGTGGCCGCTGAGTGCGGCAGCCACGAGGAGGGAGGCACAATTCGTGAGGCTCTTTTGTCACATCTGGGTGCTGTGGCATCGCTTGAGTTGGCATTTGTGGCAGATCCCAGACTTGATGCACAGCTTTGGACGGTGTCACTGACCCCGTGTTCTCTGCCTCTGGTAGCAGGAGCTGACCGGGTTTTTATGAAGGAAGAACCTGGGAGCGGTGGCCCTGAGAGCATCTCTCCCACATTCCTGTTGTACAGAAGGGAGACCAGAGTCCTGTGAGCGGTGAATCAGGCCTACTGACATTGCCACAAGCCAAGTTACAGAGGACAGACGTGTGAAATGTCCATTTCAGGAGGCTGCACTTGCAGGAGGGGACAGCGACCGTGGGTGGCTTAGCAGGCACACATTTCCCTTGAAAACTGTCCTCTGGGCAAGTTCCAACAACCTCACTCAGGCTTGGATTCTTTCTCCTCGCCTGCCCTCTAGCGGTGCTTCTGAACACACAGCCTCTCGGTTGTCAAAGCCCAGCAACCGTTTCCACAAACTTAGTTTCGAGGTCATTGCCGTCACTTTCTTGGGTGATTCAGTAACTTTTATTTGACGTGTAGGAGGGAACGATGGGATTGCAATTCTTTTCTGCTCCAAGCATTTTATTTAAGCTCAATAATTCATTTCTTAAACTTAATTATGAGATGCGTAATAGCACCACTTTGGAATGCAGACAGAACTACAATATTTTATCTAGAACGGAAAGTCGGGGCAAGCAATTCTATTAACTTGGTATTAGTTTAAAATAGGAGTCGTTAGTAGCTTTGGTAGAAAACACTGAAAAAACAGAAACAAAATAAAACAGACAGACAGTGGGATTTGGAAATGTCTTGAAATGACCCCAGAAGGTAGGGCCTCCGGCCAATTGGCCTGTATCCTCAGGCAGCACAGAGTGGCGTTTGGAATGGATGAAACCCAGCAGTAATGAAGGAAGTGCTGACTTTTGCTACATCCTTTCTGTGACCGTGAGCTTTCCTGCTCTCCTGTGCATCGTGGGCTGCAATAAAACCCCAGGACTGTGACCTCTCTGCAGAATCAAGCACGCCTGGCAGACACACTTCCTCTTCCTGGGCTTCCAGCTCCCCTCAGTTCCTCAAAAGGACTCATTTCTCCTCTCAAACTCGAACCGGTCAAATATTTGCCCTAATGAATGAGGCATTCCACCATGTAAAAGCCAAACGCAAAATTACACTTCAAATCAACATAATGCATCTTCAAGCCCCACTGATAATTAAAAATTAAAACTGAAGAGAAAGTTATGTTTACTCACTGGCGAGGTTAACTGAGTATTCAAAGGTCAACACGCCCTTAAATGTTTCTTGTCAACACAAAGGATACCTGAGCACACTTGCTTGATTAAGCCATGTGTACTAAATCCTTAAAATTGTCAGTTGGAAAATGATTTTAGATATTGCTTATGCTAGTCACAAATGTAGTTGAAGTCCTTGGAAATCACGAGTTGGCTAGGGAAACAATTCAATGTGTTGATTGTAGAGGCAGCAAACACTTCTTGCAGGACACATGATTTGCTCTTACCTGGACTACCATGTTCACTTTCCAGCTCTGTTTATAAGATGCTTGGAGGCAGGTTGAAAAACAATGAAGTATCTTGAGGTTCCCTGTAAAACTGGATCAATCAAGCCGCGTGCTGCCTTGCTAGTTACCATGGATTTTTTTTTTTTTTTTTTTTTTTTTTACAATGCCCCATTCTGGAAATCTGTGACTGCTTTAGCAGAAAGAGCTGACAGGAATCTGCCTGTTTTCTGTTTCATATTATAATAGAAGAGAGAACTAAAAAACATCTACCTGAGGACAGAAATCTAGGGGACACAAATGGGTCTTGATGTACCTGAGACCAGAGCTAGGAAGAGAGAAAACAAAACTCTAGGTTTCTTCTCTCGCCAGTGCATTGGCTTAAAACCATGAAGACTTCCCGGGCATAATCAGAACGTGATGTCATTATGTGAGCAACGATTAAGCCAACATTCTTCAATAGTACCTTTAAATTTGGTCTTTTTTGCATGAAGCCCTTAGGTGCTGTGAGTGGACGCACTTGCTGGGCTGCGTGGCCGTCACAGCTGTGACAGCGCTGGGAACTCAGCTGGGAGACCGCAGAGTCTCTGATAGGAAGCTTCAATTCTGAAAGTGTCCATCCACCCCAGCTGCTATAATGAGATCCTGGGTGCTTTATGAAGACAGAGGTCTGGGTTTGGGGAAATCAAGAGTTGTGGCTGACTCAGTAAATGCTGAGGACAAGCCTCTTGGTCATAGATGATGTCTGTCTGCTCTGCCTTTACACACCACAGAAGGCATGGGGGCTCCCTTAGACCTATTCTGCAAAGACTCTGATTACATGACCTAAGTAAGCATAGTCCCAAAGCCCTTTCTGACACCATCCCCGGGGACTAGGGTTTCAGTGGATGATCTGGGGTGACAGGCCCACACACATCCTCCGACTATAGGAGAGCTTTACTTGATGGTTTTGTCTGCACACTTTCAGATCTATAAATCCTGACCCCGACAAGGATGACTTCCCAGCCACTGCAGACTCCAGAAGCACCATGCTGGATTCCAAGTGGGCGGACACACCCTGTGTGTGATGCTTGGCCACACAGGACACGAGGAACCCCAGTGTGACCATGGGTAATGCGTGAGATTGAACATGTGCTGCTTTATTTCTTTTTCACTTTTCTTCTGAAAAATTGCCTTTAAAATGCAAATACAACAACAACAACAACAACAGACCCCCATAAAACCGAAGGCATAAATCCTAGGGGTTTGAAATGGAAAAGGAGCGAAGAAGGGGGAGTAACAGAGGCAGTGACTTTGGTGACAGCATAGTCTATGGCAATGGCATAAGAGGCCTCTTTACCTTGTGCAGTCAGCGCATGTGCACACTTTTAAATCGCTTTCCTCATCAGATGACCAGAAAAAACCAGCAGTGAGGATTCTGTCACAGTCTCTGGACTGCGTCCTGAGCACAGACAGTGTGAGGGAGCAGTTCATTCCGTCCTTGAGACTCCGTGCAGCCCTGGTTTCTATTTGACGCCACATCCAGAAGGATGTTTTAAAAAAAATAAGGCATTAAATCACTCGCCCACTTTCTGATGAGCTTATAGCTTTTCAGCACTTACCTTTGCCTTTCAGAGGTGAATTCAGTGCACTTGGAAGTGGAAAGTAATTCTTCAGAGAACGCACACAGCTCAGTCAAATACATTTGCTCATAAAAACTTCTGGCTTTTCAATAAGCAATGAGCCAGAGATGGGTATATTCCTGATGCCTGTCACTAGCAGCACTCAGAGAAAACCCCCTCCAGCCATTCAACTTCGGGTCTATAGCACGATACAGCTTTTGTTCAGCCGTTTTATTTTAATCTGAATGTGCAGAGACTTTCAGCAACTGTTTTTTATGGGCTGCACGCCACATAATGTTGACAAACCAGCTTTTTATTGGCACATAAAAGCCTTTCTAGTCAAACAAGTCAGCCCTGCTATCTATTTTTTCGTGTTAATATGAATATGAATCTTGTGCATCCTGGTTCAGACTTCGGAAACCTCAGAGCAGGTTATCTTGTACGTCTAAGTAGGCTCCGTTTGATTCTGTAGATGATCTCTTTTACAGAGTTCTGTGTTTAAGGATGGCATTGCTGCCTACCTTAAAAAGAGAAAACAAAACAAAACAAAACAAAACAAAACAAAATGTCATCTCTTACTTACAATGTCTGAGTCTCGAAACTCACAGGTCTCTGGTGAAGCCAGGTACCACATCAAACCACACAGAGCCCACCACACCTAAGAGGGTACCGTCACCAGTTCTCAAATAACTTACTTAGCTTACTTAGGCCTATGGCACCGCTCAACAAATTGTACATCACATCCGCTTCCTTGAGCATGCGCAGCTAAACTGGCCAATCCCGGGTGGTGGAGACAGCTTCTTGCCTGCTCATTGAGCATGCGCAGCTAAACTGGCCAATCCTGGGTGGTGGAGACAGCTTCTTGTCTGCTCATTGAGCATGCGCAGCTAAACTGGCCAATCCCGGGTGGTGGAGACAGCTTCTTGTCCGTTCTTTGAGCATGAGCAATTTAGACTTTACAGTTGCTGTGGCCATGCCACAGAAGAAACCTGAGGCCAGGACTTCTGGTCACAGTGTTTGCCCAGGGAGTGTTTGAGGACCATCAGTGGGGTTGGTGAAGGGTTGGACCTGGTAATACTAATGGCTGGAATATTTATATTTTATAAATCCACGGCCAACACAAAGGACCTTCATGTTTCTACATTCCAAAGCAAATGAATGTTTCATCTGAACTACCACATAAGCTATCACAATATCTGTTGCCATTTTGTGCCTGAGATGTGCTGTCCCTTGGGTCTTTGGTCTGGTGCTATGAGTAGTTTCATTTGAACAGGGACACCTGTTCCTATTTGGCTCTGGGTAGCCACAGCCTGACTGTCCCTTGTCTGCTTCTTGCCAGTCCCCTCTCTCTTCCTTCCATGGGCCCTCTCCACTCTTCAATGGACTTTTTCCTACCATTTTCCACATTATCTCTGAGTTCCCTGAACACCATTAAATACCCCCCAGCAAACCACACCACACACTACTGTGCACAGTTTATGTAGAGCACATTTACACGGTGGTGGTTGCTGAGGAATTCTACAGGAAGAGAAAGGGCCTGTATTTATTTCATTTGATGAAAATATTGGTTACAGAATGACACCAAATGAAAAAGCACTGTGCTTAGACCTAGTAAGACACAGGTAAACCCGGGGAATGTGGTGTATTCCGCAGCCAGAGGCTTTGGGGCGCCCTGCAGACAGGATCTGACTTCTGATCTTTATAAGTCTTATGCATACTCATCTTAGGATCTCCAGTTAGACTCGCCCTGCCTAAAATGAAGACGTCTTTACTAGGATTTTCAACCTCAGCAATATTTTCCCCTCTTATCTCTGAATGCAATTTTTTAAGTACTATAATTTTTTAATTTGGTGATTTCATAAATACTCTTCTTTTGTTTGTTTGTTTACTTGCTTGTTTCCATGCTAGAGATAGAATGCAGGTCCTCACACATGCTGGACAAGTTCTCTTTGTTCTCAGCCCTTAAGTACAGTTTTGTGGCCTCTTCTTTATTTGGCTACTAAAGAGCTTCTTTATTATAATACCAGATCACTGGGGAGGGAAGAGGGGGCTTTGCTCTCCCTGCTTCAAATAAAAAAAATTGCCAAACAGGTGCTGGTAATACCGTGTCAAGACCCTTACAGATCGTTCCCCTGGCTGAGTGAATAGTTCGTGCTGTTCCTGAACAAGCTAAGACTATTGTGGTGGTTTGAAGGAGAATGGCCCTCATCAGCTCCGATATTTGCATGCTTAGTCATCAGAGACTGACACTGTTTGAAAGGGTTACAAGGATTATGAGGTGTGGCCTTGTTGGAGGAAGTGTGTCACTTTGAGGTTCCAAAAGCCCAGGCATGCCAGGACCAACTCTCTCCCGTGGATTACAGCTTACAGAAGGGCATGTGTCTCCAGGCCTCTTCTTAAGCAATCAGCCATGTTACCATCCTGATGATAATACACTGAGCCTCTGAAACTATAAGCCAGCCCCAATATAAGTTTTTTCTTTTGTAAGAATTGCCATGGTCAAGTTGTCTTACTCAGTTTCTTTTTACATAAGAGAAACAGAGTGGCCATAAACAAATTCCTGAGGCAAAGGCTGTGATGAGTTTCTTGTCATATTTCTGCTTTTTCACTTCTAGTCATACCACAGTGCATGCTTATGAGATAAGCCACAGTTTGAGGGTCCAGTGTCCAGTCAGGGCTCACTTCCTAGCCCGTCCATAGATGACCATCCTTTGGTTCTCTCTCATATGGCTATGTTGTGTCAGGAAACATCTGTGAACCCTCACAAGACCACTAAAGAGCCGATTTTGATGCAATTGCGTTAGGGTCTCTTTATTCAGAGCACCACTGTCTCTGACACAGGAGAATGGGAGGGTGCCCCAAGCCTAGTTTCAGGCAAGCATTTATAGAGGCAAGAAGGGGGTATCTACCCTGGAACACATCTGATTGGGAGGCCATTATGACCTTTAATTGGCTGGTATTGGGAACCAAACCATAAACTTAACCTCTGTTTTCCTCCTGATTGGTGGTTGTTAGGAAGTGTCAGGGGAGGGCTTGTAAAGTGGAGGTACAGATTTGTTAGGGAATAACCTGGAAACTGGTGTTAGACACAGGCCTTGTTGCTGGGGTAGCCTGAAAACTGGAGCTAGGTATTGGTCTGTTCACTTTAGTTTAACCTTAGGTCTGGCTCTCTAAGAAGGAGTTTGAACTCAAAAGATCTAGTCTGTCAGCAGAACGGACAAAGATTCTAACAGATGCTTCTTTTCTCAGTGTTGTGGCTTCTGTCCTTGGGACGTAATTACCTTAGACAAGCTATCTCCTTGTGAGTATTCAGAATTCAAGAGGAGTTCTGTGGAGATTTACAGGGACTGGTCAGACAAGAAGGAAGGCTTTATTAGCAGAGCACCACAGAGCAATACTACAGCTCCACTTGAGTTTGCTCTGTCCACCCGAGAGATTTATTCATGTTTTGATGTGATCTCCTTTCTCTAAAAAACAGGTTGGGAGCATAGTATACACCTGTTATTACAGCACTCAGACTGAGGCAGAAGGACTGAGAGCTGGAGGCTAGATTGGACTACAAGAGATACTCTGCCTCAGAAACAGACAAGGAAAGAAACAAACACTGAAGTACGGCTTTTTTCTTAAGGTGGTCTTTGAGGATGCACCGCTCTTCCTGCCATTTTTCTCTGAATCTCTTTCTTGATTATCTGTTCATTCTGTCTCCCCACATCACCAAGGCTGTCCCCACTTGTAGCCCCATTAGCAAACAGTGAAGCTTCCGGGCCAGCAAGCTGAGAGAGAGAGAGAGAGAGAGAGAGAGAGAGAGAGAGAGAGAGAGAGAGAGAGAGAGTATGGACTGAAATGTTGACAAGTCCTGTGGCCAGGGCTTGCCCCGCCTCAGGGAGACAAAGCCAGTCATCTCTTTCTGCATGGCCGATTTCATCGTTCAGTGTGATCCTTTTCAGGAGTGGAGGGTTGAATGCTCCTCCAGGTCAAGTTGCAGTATGATTGTGCTTTAATTACCACAGATGGAACAGGAAGTCGGGAAGACAAACAGGAGACACTCATTTAACAGCCCCGTAACATGAATGACAGAGCTCTTTGAAGACTTGAGACAAACCTGACCCTACTGCATGTGTACAAATTGAGTTATCAGGACCCGGTATCGTGGAATATTTTAAACTATGTGGCCAGTTGTTCTTGCTTTTTTGTTCTGTGCTAAACAAGGGTTCTCTGATTATTGACTGGAAACTTGAGTTTCATCTTACCAGACACAGAGATCGTTTAACTAACCGGTTGAAGACCATGTTCCAGAGCTTCATGACATGACATTCTCCACACTGGGCTGGTGTCCTTTGTCAGAATAATTTCCTTCCATGGGATTTCCAACTCTGGTCAACCCAAGGTCTGTGGTGAAGACAAGTGTTCAGGTAGCATGTCCCAAGTAGTGTTCTGCAGACACACTGTGATTTCAGTACCAAAATATTCTGAGGACCATAGAACTTCCTCACCTGGCCGTCACTTCTCTTCTAGAACTAGCTTTGCTGAAGGGAGCCATTTTCCCCAAAGTCCTGCCCCTTTTCAAGCGCAGGTCATCCAGAGACTGGTCAGAACAGGAGAGCAAAGACCTTGTCCTAATGGGGATAGCTCTGAGCAGCTCTGGAACTCAATATAGGTTCCCAGGGCTTTCGCTGAGATTGTATCTGAGCCCTGCTTCTTCCACACAATCCATTTCTTCCTGCAGTGGGTGTTGGTCTCAAGAGCCCTTCTTCTATAAGTATTTCCTATGTTATTAGAATCTATGTCCTGAAAAATGTTTCCTTTGGTTACGCTCGGTTATGGACTGAGTTTCCCTACCTCTCTTTATACATTGAAGCTCTGAACTCTAATGTGACAGTTGTTTATAAATTACTTATTTTAAAGATGAACTGGCCTCTATTTGTGGCCTTCCTCCTGCCCACATGCTGAGGTTACAGACGCATTATAACATTTGAAGAAAAGTAAACTTTGTGGAGCTCAGGCTAGATGAGCCATCTGTCTGCAAACCACTGAGCGGGTCAACACCCTAACCCGTGCTCCCAGTCTCCAGACCAAGGGAAGCACAACTCTGTGGATCCTCTCATCCATGGCGCTTCTTCACACATGCATGCTGACCCTCTGTCATACTCCCTAACTTCGTGTGACACACACTGACCCTCTCTCTCACTTCATGCTTACTTTAAACTTGGAGAGTGGTCAGTTAAAGACGAGCATTTACATCCTGAGTCACCTTAAGTTTTGGTTAAACTATTTACTGAGTTTAGTTTGCATACAGTCCACACCTGGCTGTGGAGAGGGACTGTTACAGGAGTTTCACAAAAGCAACAGGAGAGACACAGGTACCAGGCTGAACAACGTAGTTGACTTTTAGTCCCAAATGGGCACCTTGATTTTTTTGTTTGTTTGTTTGTTTGTTTGTTTGTTTTTTAAACTGGTGCGACTTTATACATTTTTTTCTTCTCTTGCTGGAAAAAAAAAGTACTGATTTTAAAGCCTCTATTTTTGTTCACTTTCATCTTACTTCTGTCCATTATTTCCTTCCTTTTTATTTACCACTATTATTAGATAAGATTACCTTCTTATCTAACAAATGTCACATCCTTGATTTTAGATCTTCCTTTATTTCTGATATTAGCATTTACCACAACAGAGTCAGCTAGAAACACCATTTTAAATATACCCCCTATATTCAGTGTGTGACATTTAATTAGAAATACTCTGAGTTTTTCTTGTAATTTTCTTTTCTCTGAGACAAGGTTTATTTAGAAACACCTGAGTTACCTTTCGCTTATTTGATTTTTCTAGGAATTTGGCTACTCACATCTAGGCTAATTTTATTTTTCTCAGAGAGCAATTATAATAACAATTTTAAAATTGATTGTGTGTGTTTGTGTATGTGTATGTATATGGGTATGTATGTATGTGCATGTATGTGTCTGTATGTGCATGTGTCTGCACGTGCACACATATTCATACACATATACCCATGTGAGTACCTTTCAGGTAACCCTTATTTGTCTGAGGAGGGTTTCAATGTTTTGAGTTATAAAAGACTCATCTGCTTCATATTTAATTCTGTCAATATTGACTTTATGGATTTTGATTTTGATTTGGGGATTGATGTGCTTAAGTTTGCTGCAGATTTTCTGGAAGATTGATTTTCTATCATTTTTTTTCTTCTTTGGCACAAAGTTTTATTGATCTGATATTAAGAGGATCAGTTCAACTTTCTCAATATTTTATTTAATTTTTAAACTTTTTACTTTGTGAACATAAATGAGTCACCATGGTTTTAAATCTTTTCCCCTCTGCATCACAATGCTTTATCCTTTACTATTTAAAACTAAGTATAGATATAGACATTTAAATAGATCACGTCAGTGATTTTTGTTTATGGACTTTTTTTATGTCTCCTTATATATTTTCATTAGCTTGGTAGATATTTTTATAATTCTACTCTAATCAAAATTTTAAGGATATAAATACTTGAACTTTCACTAACAGTTCTCTAGCGATTAGAATGAATGCCTTTAGCTCACCCAGGGCATTGTTAGATTTCTTTCATCTTTCCTCCATCTTTTAGGGGGTAGTTTTTACATGTGTAGTACCTATTTATGTTAAAAAAAATCCCTCCATGCATATACTTTCTATTTTAAAATTTAAGGTTCATTAAAATTAAAATTTATTTCCTCTTCCTTCTTCTGTGGCACTGGGATTGCCGTTGGCATTGCCTTAGTTTTACTTTTCTTTTTTTTTTTTTTCTCTTTTTTTCGGGGCTGGGGGCCGAACCCAGGGCCTTGCGCTTGCTAGGCAAGCGCTCTACCCCTGAGCCAAATCCCCCACCCTAGTTTTACTTTTTTTTAATTGGGGGGTCCACCACGGTGGGAAGCCTTAGCAGCAGACACTTGAGTCAAACTGCGTCTGCATCATGAAGCAGAAATGATGAATGCAAGTTCTGGGCTCACTTTCTTTCTCTATTGTCCAGGACCACAGCCAACAGATGGTGCCACCCACGGTGGGCAGTTATTCTAAATCTCAGGATGGGAATTAAGAATATTTATCGCAAGTATCATCTCACTCATTGAGTGACTGTTTTAGCATTTATTTTAGTCTAATCTTCTGGGGCTAAAAATGGTTTCTTCACATGTAAATATTTTATTTTACATTCATGCTTACTGGTTGACATAGGCATCCAGGTTGACTGTTTGCATGCTATTTCAGCTACACTAGTTTTTATTTTATTTTTTTCACTTTCAATAGTTAATAAAATGGGCAGTGATATTTTGACTCTTTTGTCAATAGGTAAACTCATTTTTTCTGATTAGCTTTAATTTTTATTTTTACTTACTTTTTTTTTTTTTTTTTTTTTTGGTTTTTTTTTTTGAGTTGGGGACCGAACCCAGGACATTGCGCTTCCTAGGCAAGCGCTCTACCACTGAGCTAAATCCCCAACCCCTTTACTTACTTTTAGAATCAAATATTTTAACAAAATACCTTACTTTGACTTTTGGTTTGTTTAATCCTTTACAAAACAAACAACAGTTATAAATTAAAATTAAAACATGTCTATATTTTTACCAAATCTAAATCTAAAATATTTTCAGCCATTCTTTTTATTTGTTTGTTCTTTTTATCCTCTTCTCATTTTTTGGGACTCAAAATTCAAGGGAAGGGGGAATATATATGCATTTTAGTCCTGAAATTTTATATTTAAATAGACTTACTTATTATAATGTTAAAATGATGACATTTGAATCCTTTTGTAATTCATTTTATATCTCCCTTCCATGAGTTCATGTGCTCAAGCCCTATAAACTGAGTAACTGATGCCTATTTTTTATGCACATTTGACTCATTGTGAAGGGATTTCCTGTCTTTCTGACATGCAGTTACCTTCCCTTTGGACAATTTCCATGTGCTTATAAGATTTTGAGTTCTCCTGGGAATCTTTGGATGTGGGCAGATATGTTACCAAAAGCCACTGAGGAGATTTCACAGGTGTGATCTGAGACTACCCACTGTTGTATAAGGCACTGCACAATCAGGTCAAGCTGCAGGCCAGAGAGATCTGCTAGATCTGCTCAGCATTTCATGTCCTCTCGTAAGACAAAGCTGTCTTCTTGCACTGCAGTCTTTGTGAGTTTGCTCAGGAGTAGAGACCCCAGCAAGTGCTGGCTGCAGTCTGAGAACAGGAACATTACTGTAGAAAGCGCCCACACAGGGTTTGGAAGTGGGGGGTGTTGCCATGTCTGCCCATTGCCTTGGTACGGAACCACATGGGCAGAAAAAATCTGGCTCCGTTTACTCGCTGTGCTTCCTTAAGGGAAATGCCACGCACCAGTATTTATTAGGGCTTTGCTGTAATAGCTCTGGTTTTATTCTTATTTAACTTTTTAACTATTTGCCTTATATTTATCTGTGTATGTGTTTATCAGAGTACGGCGCCTGTAGAGGTCAGGAGAGACATTTAGATCCCCTGGAGCTGGAATTACACATGGTTGTGTGCTGCCTCATGTGGCTGCTGGGACTCAAACTGGGTCCCCTAGAGGAGCGCCAAGCTGAGCCCCCGATCCAGCCACCTCAGACGATTTTATTTTTAAATGGTTATTAGTACGTGGAAAACAAAACGTTATAAATTCTTTCCATCAGAAATTTAAAATCGCTAAGTAAAGAGTTGGGAATTTCAGAGCAGAAGAAGCTTCAAGGTGTGACTTAGGAACAGGAATTGAGACGGGAGCTCCAAATCAAGCCGCAGTTACACATCCTTTCCTGACCCTAGGTCTGTGACACTGAACACACTGAAAGAGAAGAGGTATTCTCCAAGGACTGGTCCTCTGCTGCCTGGGCACTAGTATAAAGGAGGACTTGGGGGAGGGAAGAAAGAAGTGACACTTAGGAACTCATTGTCCAACTTATTTCTGATAAAAATGTTTCCAGACATTGCTGGATGCAATGTAGGGTGAAAATTGTCTCCAGCTGAAAACCACTGCTCTAAGGCTTAGCAAATGTTAGACAGATCAGACTTTGGGTTACAGCCATATGCTCAGCAGAAATTTTATAATTGAAAGCTAAGTGCTAATGTCATCCTTTTTATTAAGAGAACAGAGAACATTTGAAAACTGTCTTATGTCTGAATATTACATTTATTAGGTTCCTGGTAAAATAAAGAATCTGGCATTTAGGTAAATAGCCAAAGGCTCTTTCACCTGCCAGCACCCACAGCTATCTATTTCAGCTTCAGAGAAGACTTGGAACACTCCCACAGAAGGCTTAGCACCTTAATTCAGCTCAATCCTGCTCTACTGGGACCAAGGACTCTTGCCAGAAGAACATTGCCAGGTTGGCGACACTCCAAGAACACTCTCTAGTTCTAATGAAATTGTACAACCTTTTAAGAGAATAACAAGTTACATGTAATTTCCCAAAGAACTTTGTTATGCAGGATTGAAAATTCAGAAGAAACGTATACAGCCCACAAAGTCATGAGCTAAAAGGACAGTAGATGATGATGGTTGAGGACAGGAGAACTATGGATTCTGAGCCTGTCTTAGTACCTGAAGGGTTTCAGTTCCATCACCTGATCCAACTGCATCAATGTTACTTAAACACAGTTCTCGTTTATAATGAGAAGTAGAAGATTGCCCAGAGAAGCTCCTGCCTTTATTTTTTCTCTCTCTCTTTGTCTAATTTTCAGTGACATCCTATAGTCTTAAGCAGTTGCCCAAAGCCAGTGACAGTTCTTTGTGTGTGGGATTGGGGTGGGGTGGAGTGGGAAAGGCTGGAACAATAGCTAAGTCAGTAAAGTCAACAAAAAATGAGCGCCTGAACTTAACCCTAAGCATCCAGGCAAAAGGCTGTGTGTGGTGGCAAACACTTGTGATGCCAGCATTGGAAAACAACTACAGGGACATCTTCCAGGCTTGCTGGTCAACCATCCTAGACTGAGGAATAAGCCTTGGTGTCAGTGGAAGACTATGTCTGAAAAAAAAAAAAAACCAAAACAGCAAAGTGATCCCTCCTAAGGAGTGACACTTCAGATTGACTTCCGGCCTTCACAAACAATAGCATGAAGATGCACTGAATCCACACCCATGCACCCATATGCATGGATATCTTTTTGGATACTTATTTAACCGTATGGTTTATACCTGAGAGGTGGTGGCCAATAGGTGACATAGGATGGTGCTTCCCATTGAGGTACTTTTATTGAATCTCAGCCAAAGAATGAAGAAGGTGTTGGCGATGGGAGCATCTTCCTGACTATCTGAAGTAGGAGGAGAGTGTCTCAAAGATATTCAAGCATTAACAGGAAAGAGTTTCCTGAAGCAGAGATTTGTATAGAATAGAGAAAACCAGACACAGTCTAAGTGGAATTAATGTTCCTCACGTAAAGACACGTGTATGAAGAAGACAGTTCTTATAACAGCCATGCAGCTGTAATGTTCACAAACATTAGAGAGGGATAATGCCTGGATAAGTTATGTAAGGATTTGAAGACTGGATGTGTGGAAGAAACTCTTCATTGCAAAAGTCAAAATATCAGATATTACTAAAATCTCTAGACATTTCTAGGAACAGAAACCTCTTGAGTAACGATTGTGGAGAAATTTCTTCTATCAAAGTGTATATGCAGTGTGATGGGGCACACGCTGATAAAGGTTAACTGGTGTTGAGTTGAGGCCTTACTCTTTGCCAGGGAGCTCCTGATCTCTGTCTACTGTAAATTGCAATGCTGTATCAAAGTGCAAAACGTCCACTTGAAGAAAGAAATCAGCACAGCCATCTTCTTCCCTCCCCCTACACTTAATCTAGCAGAGGGCTCAAGCGATATCTTTTAAGGTTTGAAAAGCACGGAAGGTGGTGACCTCTGAAGCTACACCAAAATTTTTTGTCAAAGTGTGGTAGCATCACATTGGGAGGTCTTGTGTGAGGTCGTGGAACTGCCCTATATGGTTCTGCCATTAATTTTGTAATAGCCATTCCATAGTAATCCCCAGGAAAATGTGAACAAGCAATCCATCCTAACAGTAGCTTAGGCTTGCAGTGGAAGCTGGTCTGGGCTGCTGGTGAGGGACAGTAGAGTGTTCCAGTATGTTACTAGCCTATTTTCCTTATCAAGGCTTTCTATAATGGTTAATTGTCATCCTTCAAAAGTTAGAAACACCTGAGAGATGGGGCTCTGGGCCTGTGTCTGGGGGATTGATTACCTTTATTGAGGTATGAAGACACGCTTACTGTGGGTAGCAGCATTCCCTAGGCAGGGAATCCTGGATTGTATTAAGAGTGGAGAAAGTGAGCTGAGAACTAATATGTATGCATTCCTTGCTGTCTTCTGATAAGATTCATCCTCTGGGATGCTAAATGGGCCACGGTTCCAGCTCCTTGCTTCATCAAAGGCTGTTTCCAGACATTTGCTCCCAGAACAGCTTCAAAAGAGGCCACCGATTCCTGGAGACCTTGGTTTATCCAGTCTTTCAGACAGTTCCAGTCGGGACTTCAGTTAATCCCTAAATATTCTAAATATACAGAGACTGGATATCAAATGACAAAGCTAACTTTCTCAAGGCTAACCAATATTTTTAATTTTTCTACTTCTTCCCACCACTTAAAAAGTTCACTGCCCCAATTGGACAAGAAGAAACTATGGGGAGTTGTCATCCTGATTTCTTGGGTTTGGATGTCTGGTTATGGTTATTTTATAAATTACAGATAGCTTATCATTTTAAGGGATAATTAGGGGTGAGTGCTGCTGGGATTTATTAATTAAAAAATTAGTGTTAGAAGTGCATTTGCATATGTGTGCCCGTGGAGATCAGAGGGCAATTTAAAGGAGTGTGTTCTTATTTTTCATTGTGTAGGTTGCAGGGATTTAACTCAGGTCATCAGCCTTGACTAAAAATACCTTACCCATTGCGCTATCTCACAGGCTCTACCCAACTGTTTAATTACAGCTGTGAGGGGAAAAATAAAACAAAACAGAAAAGGTAGAAACACCCATTAAGACATTGAGACATAGGAGAGCCTACATATGAATATCATCTCTAGAAAATTGTGGTGTCAAGTATGCAATAACTGGAGAGAGGTGTGGCTTAGTAAATGAATATTCAAGTTCACTGTCAATGAAAGGCAGATGCATCATGTTGCTTTTGTAAGTAAGGAAGTGGTGATCATCTCCTTCACCCATTCCATTCCATTTTCTGTATGGAACTCAGTGTATCTCAATTCCCTTAACCCATGTCCCTGACAATGCACCATGGATTAATTGAACTTTTTGTTGTTTTCTGTGTGTGTATGGTCATGGGACATTAACATCCGAGCCAAGTTCTAGTACCAGATTCTGTTGCTTATTAATTACGTGATTTCAGGAAAGTTCACATAGTCAGAAACCATTCCTATTTACCAATATTTATACCTTTAAAATCATTAGGTTCTACCTGAGGGTGCTGCTTGATTAGGACTTTCTGAAGAAAATTATGGAATACCAGCTCAAACGGGCTCAAAGGCGAAAACTAGGATTCCATCTGGCTCCAGGAAATAAGAATTCTAAGACCAGCCTGCTCTTAACATAGATGGATCCAGCTGTTGTAGGGCCACCTTTGGAAACTGTCATCTCTGAGTCTCCCAGTTCTTCTCCTGATGCTGATTTCCTCCCTGAGTAGAGGCAGAGGTGGCTAAAATCCTCTCTGCAATTTTTGGGGACAATGCAAAGAGTCCCCATGCTAAGTCTGGCTTCACATCAGATGGGTTCCTTTTTTCCCCTATTCGTCCTTTTATTAGATATTTTCTTTATTTACATTTCAAATGTCATCCCCTTTCCACGTATCCCCTCCAGCAACCCCTTATCCCATCCTTCTTCCCCCTGCTTCTATGGGGGTGCTCCCCCACCCACCTACCCATTCCCTTCCTCCTCCATGCCCTGACATCCCTCCTACACGGGAGCATAGAGCCTTCACAGGACCAAGGGCCTCTCATCCCTTTGATGGTCAACAAAGCCATCCTCTGCTACATATGTGGCTGGAGCCATCAGTAGCTTCATGTGTACTCTTTGGTTGGTGGTTTAGTTCCTGAGAGCTTTGGGGTGTCCATTTGGTTGATGTTGTTGTTCTTCCTATGGAGCTGCAAACCCCTTCAGGTCCTTTAGTCCTTTCTCTAACTCCTCCATTGAGGACAGCATTCTCAGTCCAGTGGTTGGCTGAAAGCAGCATACCTGAATTTGTCAGGCTCTGGCAAAGCCTCTCAGTTGACAGCTATATCAGGCTTTTGTCAGCATGCACTTCTTGGCATCTACAATACTGTCTGGGTTTGGTGTCTGTATATAGGATGGATCCCCAGATGGGGCAGTCTCTGGATGGCCTTTCCTTCAGGCTCTGCTCCACATTTTGTCTCTGTATTTCCTCCTGTGAGTATTTTGTTCCCCCTTCTAAAAAGATCTGAAGCATCTACACTTCGGTCTTCCTTCCTCTTGAGCTTAATGTGGTTTGTGGATTGTATCTTGGGTATTTTGAGCTTTTGAGCTAATATTCACTTACCAGTGAGTGCATAACACGTGTGTTCTTTTGTGACTGGGTTACCTCACTCTGCATGATATTGTCAAGTTCCATCCATTTGTCGAAGAATTTCACGAAGTCATTGTTTTTAAAGGCTGAGAGGTACCCCATTGTGTAAATTTACCACATTTTTTTTAATCCATTCCTCTGTTGAAGGATATCTGCATTATTTCCTGCTTCTGGCTATTATAAATAAGGCTGCTATGAACATAGTGGAGCATGTGTCCTTGTTATATTTTGGACCGTCTTTTGGGTATATGCTCGGGAGTGTTATAGCTAGTTCCTCAGGTAGTACTATTTGAATATTATGAGGAGTCTATTTCCAGAGTCTTTGTACCAGCTTGCAGTCCCACCAACAATGGAAGAGTGTTCCTCTTTCTGGAGAAAGAACATCCGCTGTCACCTGAATTTTTGATCCTAGGCATTCTGACTGGTGTGAGGTGGAAACTCAGAGTTGTTTTAATTTGCATTTCCCTGATGAATAAGGATGTTGAACATTTCTTTAGGAGCTTCTCAGCCATTTAATATTCCTCCATTGAGAATTCTTTGTGTAACTCTGTGTCCCATTTTTTAATAGGGTTATTTGGCTCTTTGGAGTCTAACTTCTTGAGTTCTTTGTATATATTAGATATTAGCCCTCTATCAGATGGAGGATTGGAAAAGATCTTTTTCTAATCTTCTGTTTGCTGTTTTGTCCTATTGACAGTGTCCTTTGCTTTACAGAAGACTTGCAATTTTATGAGGTCCAATTTGTCGAATCTTGTTCTCAGAGCATAAGCCATTGGTGTTCTGTTCAAGAAAATTTCCCCTGTGTCCATGTGTTCAAGGTTCTTCCCCACCTTTTCTTCTATTTGTTTCAGTGTATCTGGTTTTATGTGAGGTCTTGATCCACATGGACTTGAGCTTTGTACAAGGTGATAAGAATGGATTCTACATGATGCTCACCAGTTGAACCAGCACCATTTGTTGAAAATGCTATCTTTTTTCCATTGCATGGTTTTGGCTCCTTTGTCAAAGATCAAGTGACCATAGGTGTGTGGGTTCATTTCTGGGTCTTCAATTCTATTCCATCAATCTACCTGTCTGTCTCTGTACCAATACCATACAGTTTTTATCACTATTGCTCTGTTATACAGCTTGAGGTCAGGGATGGTGATTTCCCTAGAATTTCTTTTATTGTTGAGAATAGTTTTCACTATCCTGGGTTTTTTGTTAATTCAAAAGAATTTGCAAATTGCAAATTGCTCCATGAAGAATTGAGTTGAAATTTTGATGGGGGTTGCATTGAATCTGTAGATTGTTTTTGGTAAGGTGGTCATTTTTTTACTGTATTAATCCTGCCAATCCATGAGCATGAGAAATCTTTCCATCTTCTGAGATCTTCATTTTTTTTTTTTTTTTACTGTAGAGACTTGAAGTTCTTGTCATACAGATCTTTCACTTGCTTGGTTAGAGTCACACCAAGGTATTTTATATTATTTGAGACTATTGTGAAGGGTGTCTTCCCCCAAATTTCTTTCTCAGCCGGTTTAACCTTTGAATAGATGAAGGCTTCTGCACATTGCTGCAATTGTTTATCAGCTGCAGGAGTTCTCTGTTGGAATTTTTGGAGTCCCTTAAGTATACATCGGCAAATAGTGATATTTTGATTTCTTCCTTTCCAATTTGTATCCCCTTGACCTCTCTTTGTTTCCTAACTGCTCTGGCTTGGACTTCAAGTACTATATTGAATAGGTGGGGAGAAAGTGAGCAGCCTTGACTAGTTCCTGATTTTAGTAAAATTGCTTCAAGTTTCTCTCCATTTAGTTTGATGTTGGTAACTGGCTTGCTGTATATTGCTTTTTACTATGTTTGGTATGGGCCTTGAATTCCTGATCTTTCCAAGACTTTTATTATGAAGGAGTGTTGAATTTTGTCAAACGCTTTCTCAGTATCTAATGAGATGACCTGTGGATTTTTTCTTTGAGTTTTTTACATAGTGGAGTACATTGATGGATTTCCGTATATTGAAGCATCCTTGCATCCCTTGGATGAAGCCTACTTGATCGTGGTGAATGATTGTTTTGATATATTCTTGGATTCAGTTTATGAGAATTTTAATCAGTATTTTTGCATAGATATTCATGAGGGAAATAGATCTGAAGTTCTCTTTCTTTGTTGGGTCTTTGTGTGGTTTAGGTATGAGCATAATTGTGGCTTCATAGTAGGAATTGGGTAGTGTTTCTTCTGTTTCTATTTTGTGGAATAATTTGGCAAGTGTTGGTATTAGGTCTTCTTTGAAGGTCTGAGAATTCTGCCCTTAACCCATGTGGTTCTGGGCTTTATTTTTGTTGGGAGACTTTTAATGACTGCTTTTATTTCTTTAGGGGTTATGATACTGTTTAGATGGTTTACCTGATCCTGATTTAACTTTGGTACCTGGTATCTATCTAAAAATAATCATTTTCTCAGATTTCCCAGTTTCATTGAGTATAGGCTTTTGTAGTAGGATCTGATGATTTTTTTGAATTTCCTCAGTTTGTGTTTTTATGTCTCCCTTTTCATTTCTGATTTTGTTAATTTGGATACTCTCTCTGTGCCCTCTGGTTAGTCTGGCTAAAGGGTTTATCTATCTTATTGATTTTCTCAAAGAACCAGCTCCTGGTTTTGTTGATTCTTTGTATAGTTCTTTCTGTTTCCATTTGGTTGATTTCAGCCCCCAGTTTGATTATTTCCTGCTGTCTACTCCTCTTGGGTATATTTGCTTGTTTTTGTTCTAGAGCTTTTAGGTGTGCTGTCAAGCTGCTAGTCTATGCTCTTTCTACTTTCTGTTTGGAGACACTCAGAGCTATGAGTTTTTCACTTAGCACTGCTTTTATTGTGTCCCATAAGTTTTGGTTTGTTGTACCTTTATTTTCATTACATTCTAAAGTCTTTAGTTTCTTTCTTTATTTCTTCCTTGACCAAGTTATCTTTAAATTGAGTGTTGTTCAGCTTCCATGTGTATGTGGGCTTTCTGTTGTTTTGTTGGTTATGAAGACCAGCCTTAGTCTATGGGGATCTAGAATACATAGGATTATTTCAATCTTCTTTTGTCTGTTGAGTCATGTTTTGTGACTAATTATATGCTCAGTTTTAGAGAGAGTACCATGAGGTGCTGAGAAGAAAGTGTATTCTTTTGTTTTAGGATGAAATGTTCTATAGATAAATGTCATATCCATTTGGTCCATAACTTCTGTTAGTTTCACTGTGTCTTTGTTTGGTTTCAGTTTCCATGATCTATCTGTTCATTGATAAGAGCAGGATATTGAATTTTCCCACTATTATTGTGTGAGGTACAATATGTGCTTTGAGCTTTAGTAAGGTTTCTTTTATGAATAGAAGTGCCCTTGTATTTGGAACATAGATATTCAGGATTGAGAGTTCAGTTTGGTGGATTTTTCCTTTGATGAGTATGAAGTGTGCTTCCTTTTATTTTTTTGATAACTTTTGGCTGAAAGTTGATTTTATTCGATATTAGAATGGCTACTCCAGCTTGTTTCTTGGAACCATTTGCTTAGAAAAATATTTTTCAGCCTCTTACTCTGAGGTAGTGTGTATCTTTGTTACTGAGGTGTGTTTCCTGTATGCAGCAAAATGCTGGGTCCTTTTTTATGTATCCAGTCTGTTAGTCTTGTCTTTTTATTGGGGAATTGGGTCCACTGATGTTAAGAGATATTAAGGAAAAGTGATTGTTGCTTCCTGTTATTTCTTTTGTTGGCGGGTGGAATTATGTTTGTATGGCTATCTTCTTTTGGGTTTGTTGAATGAAGATTACTTGCTTGCTTTTTCTAGGGTGTAGTATCCCTCCTTGTGTTGGAGTTTTCCATCTATTATCCTTTTCATGGCTGGACTTGCAGAAAGATACTGTGTAAATTTGGGCTTGTCATGGAATATCTTCATTTCTCCATCTATGTTAATTGAAAGTTTTGCTGGGTATAGTAGCCTGGGTTGGCATTCATGTTCTCTTAGGGTCTGTATGACATCTGTCCAGCATCTTCTGGCTTTCCTAGTATCTGGTGAGAAGTCTGGTGTAATTCTGATAGGTCTGCCTTTATATGTTACTTTCCTCTTTTCCCTTTCTGCTTATAGTATTCTTTCTTTGTTTTGTTCATTTGGTGTTTTGATTATTATGTGACAGAAGGAGTTCCTTTTCTGGTCCAGTCTATTTGGAGTTCTGTAGGCTTTTTGTATGTTCATGGGTATCTCTTTCTTTAGGGTAGGAAAGTTTTCTTCTATAATTTTGTTGAAGATATTTACTTGTCCTTTAATTTGGGAATCTTTGTGTGGGTGCAGAGCCAGCACTCCAGGTCTGCTCCCTGTGAAGTTTCAAACTTTGTTTCTGGCTTCCTCTGGTTGTTGTGCAAATGGGTGCAGCTCTAGTGCCCAAGGCCTGCTCAGGGCACTGGTTTAGACCTGAAGGCGAGATGGGTTTCTTGATGTCCTCTCTTGGGGATTATTTCCATTTTTTAATCAGTTACTGTAATGACAATGATCCAACTTAATTACTGGCAAGCCATGCCAGGAGACTTGGAAATTTTGACATAGAAACATCTGAAGGAAAATTATTTGATTCGTGGTGTATGAGAATTCTTCTTGGGCAGGAATTAAAAAATTGTTTGTTGGAAAACTTTTTTTGATAATTTTTCGAGAATTCTGGTTATCTATTTATCTACTTCATAATCTGGTATCATAATCTTGCCAATAATCTCTGTTATAAGGAGCAACTTCCCCTAGAAGTGGGAATAGTATAAGTTGATCAGGTAGCAGTGCTACTCCTATGGTCTATGTGAGCATGAAGTTTATCATCTTCTAAAATACTGTAATTTTTCACTCTTATAACCAGCTTTGAGAGCTAGTGACTCTAACATAGAGGAGTGCTGGCTCTGAAGAACAGTGCTTAGGTTTCAAGAGAAGGTTCCTAAAGAGTAAAGCATGTCCCGTGTTGAATAATCACTTTGAGGATGTCAGGTAGAATTTTTTAAACACTTATTTTATTATTTTAAACTGTGTGTGTATGTGTGTGTGTGTGTGTGTGTGTGTGTGTGTGTGTGTGTGTGCACGTGTGTGTCTGTGTGCATCTGTGTGTAGGTTTGTGTATATGAGTGAAGTTCCTGGAGAGGCCAGGGACGCCATTGGATCCCTGCAGCTAGAGTTGTAGGCTGTTGAAAGCTGTGGATTGTGGGTGCTAGGAATTGAACTCCAGTCTTCTGTAAGAGGAGTTCATTTTCTTAAAGAATGAGCTTCCCCTCCAACCACCAGAAACAGACATTTTTAATATCAGTGTCATAAGTGAAGACTTGTTGTGGACACAACACAAAGTTAAAATTAAAATAAATGAGTAAATTTGTTTGTTTTCTAAAGAATGAAACACAATGCTTCTGGAACACTGGTTTTAATAAATGGGACCCAAAATAAGGACTTCAAAACTTAGGGGCTGCTTCACGTTGCAGAGGCAATTCAAGTTGAACATATATTTGATTAATCAAAAAGTGCTCAAGCTACAGTACCTAAATATCTCACAAATTCAAAACTTTGTTACAAGTCGTCAGTGGAAGTAGTTTACAGAAGAGAACTGGTTTTGTTGGGTGAATGTTAAGACAGCTTAGAGAAAAGGAAAGGCTTCTGGGAACAGGCTCAGCAAGGGAGCACCTAGGGTAGTTCTGGAAATGATTAGCTTTGGAAGTGTAGCTCCCAGCTGAGAAGCACTCCGTTTCAAGTTCTCAGGTGACACTGTATAAGCTCAGCCTGGCTTGTTTGAAACAGCAACCCCTAGCCTCTTCTTTGGTGCTGTACTCTAAAAATATGTACTCATCGACTGTTTCCATCAACAAATCAAATATTCCAAAGCCACCTTGAGCCATGGATCAGTCTGGTGTCTTTACTGGCTGGGAGCTACCAAAAGAATGTAATGAGTAAAGGAAGGCTCCCCAGGGAATATGAGAGCTATTGAAAACAAGGGACAAGTCCCTGAACAATCTACAGATATGTCAAATGGAGTCTTGTAAGGTGTGGAGTGGAGTAAATTCCTTGTTAAAGAGAGTAAAGATTACATAGTGGGTGGATTATAGAACTAAGAATTCAACAGAGAAAAAGGGCTAATGTGTTTAAATTGCCTAATGAGTGAGTGGCGTGTGTGTGTGTGTGTGTGTGTGTGTGTGTGTGTGTGTGTGAGAGAGAGAGAGAGAGAGAGAGAGAGAGAGAGAGAGAGAGAGAGAGAGAGAGAGATATGCTGGGATTTGACCCATTGAAAACATGATGCCGGGTTTTCAAGTTGAAAAAATGAGAAGGAGAAGTAGTCAAAGGTTCTGAAATACATTTCTCATCCCTGGGAAAGTTCTTGGACCCAGAAGTAAATATCCAAATATGCTGGAGTATAGGGCTGTAATGGGTAAACGAGAAGCTGTCTTTCCCACATGTTCTGCTCTGGAGGAGAAAAGGTGAATGGAGTTTTTTATTAACACCAGAGCCATCCAGGTGCCTGTGTTTGTGGGTTAATGTGTTGGGCCGGTAATGGGTATTTTACATTTTATGTTATCTTCATAAGGCAACTGTGAGGGATAAAGCACAAGTCGCACGTGTGGGCTGGGGTACAGGAAGCTTGTGGAGGTCTCTCTGTCAAAGAGGTCATGCTCTGGATAATAGCATTCCGATCTCACAGCATCGCTGGAGCACTCAGTGTCCTGGGTCAGGTTCTGCAGAGAGTAGAGACTGACTGGGTTATTGGCTTTCTCTCAGTGCTGATCCCATTCACCAGCTTTCTCTGGAGTCTATCTCTGACGATTTGACATCATCAGCTTGGTTTATTTTTAAATAGTATTTAGTATTTAGGTCAAAGGCTTTATGGTCCTTGTTGAAGGCATGCCAAGGACTTGAAGCTGTGTCCTCTTACAGTCAATGTTTCCAATTTTACTGTGCCCACAAAAACTAATATCAGTTTCCTATGTTCCAAGTTACTCATGAAGATCAAGTCCAAATGACTTAGGAAAACCCACAGACAGAGGTGGCAAGTTCTGCAGATGCTGTGAATTACTTCTTGTGACAGGTGCACTGTCTAGCTGCACATCTGGGTCCCTTGTCACAGGTTTCCCTGTCAACTTGCCAAGGTCAAAGTCATCTACAGAGCTGGCAGCCATATGTGGAAACCACTGAGAAGTTCTGGAGCATAGCAAGCTGACCTGAGCTCTTCTCATGCCTGCCTCGCCTCTTCACTTCTTCCACCATACAAATAAACAAAAGCAAACCTTAAAGAAATAGATAGCGGGGGCTGGAGAGATGGCTCAGCAGTTAAGAGCCCTGACTGCTCTTCCAGAGGTCCTGAGTTCAATTCCCAGCAACCACATGGTGGCTCACAACCATCTGTAATGAGATCCCATGCCCTCTTCTGGTGTCTGAAGACAGCTACAGTGTACTTGTATATATAATAAATGAATAAATCTTTAAAAAAAAGAAATAGATAGCAATTCAAAAGAAATAATTGAAAACTATTTATCTGAATCAATGATTTCTGGTTTTAGAGTCATTGACAAGTGTACGGTGTCAAATTCTTAACAGCTGCCGTGGCACAGCAGTGCAGCCACAGATAACCTTCAGGGCTACTTTACTACTCTCCCTGTCTGGCAGGTTCCTAAGTGGCCACAAGACAATGACTATTGACAGAAAAATGGCCTACCCCATAAAGCTTCTTCAGTTATTATCATTAATAATAATTAATATTATCATTAATAATAGGGGGCTGGAGAGCTAGGTGGCCCTGTGGTTAAGGACACTGCCTGCTTTCCCAGAGTCCTGGGTTTCATTCTCAGCACCCTGATGGTGGCTCACAACCAGCTATTACTTCAGTCCCAGGGTACCAGATTTCCTTTTCTGGTCTCCAAAGGCACAAACATACATTCAAGCAAACACCTGTCTTAAGGGTTTTATTGCTGCAGTGAGACGCCATGACCACTTTTTGTCAGGTTGGGGATGAAAGGGTTTTGTCAGCTTACACTGGCACACTGCTGTTCATCATAAAGGAAGTCAAGACAAGAACCCAAACGGGACTGGCATCTTGAAGTAGGAGCTGACGCAGGGGCCAAGGAGGGGTGCTGCTTGCTGGCTTATTCCCCATAGTTTGTTCAGCACACATGTGCAAGTAGAAAGATAGACGTTAGAAAAAGAGAAGAATGCGTGATTGACTTGAAGGATCCCACCCAACCTTCACAAGGACCTTGTCAGGTTTCCCAATGCAGCCGTGTGTTCTGTATGGTTTGTCTTTTCATGTCTCATCCCTGTCACCAAATACCTGAGGGAAGCTACTTACGAGAGAAGAAGGTTTACCTTGGCTTGGGGTCATAGGGATTCTGTTCACTGGGCAGGGAAGATGGTTGCGGGAGTTTGCTCTGTCTCTAGCTTAAGAACAGGAAGGCAGGTCCCTGTTCGCATGGCGCGCACAGGAAGTCTAGAGCTAGAGCAGAGCCAGGGTAGATATTGGCTTCAGAGCACTTCCTAAATTACTGACTTAAACTAGCCAGGCCCCACCTCCTGGTCGCTTCATGGACTTCAGAAGGGCACCACTCACAAGCGCTCCTGACTTGGATCTGTGAGGGTCACGCCGCCTCAAGCACATATGGAAATAAAATATGTTTTTCCAAAGGTGCTGTCTATCTCTAGCTTTACTAAAGTCAAGATGATCACGGCTGTCCCATGTCGGATGGGAAGTGTAGGTTTTGCAGGACAGTTTTGGGGGTTCCAATAAACACCCAAACTCTATTCACATTGCCCTTCATCTTTTGCTTGGCTTCTCAGAGAGATGCCTACTACGAGCTCAACTGTGATCCCAGTTCGACCATGACAGTCTACCACAGCAACGGATCGCAAAATCTCTGCTAGAATCTGTTTTAGGAATATGGACTACAAAATATCACAAAAGCAATACTCAGAGAGAGAAAAAAGAAGAAGCAGAACAAAACCAAGATCAGATATGACAGCTAGCTTTTAGGAGAGCTTTCTTCTTCAACAAAAGCAACGCTATTTTCTACACTAAAACAAAATCTAACTTCACATATAGTTTTCATTTAAAACCAGTTAATCGTCTTTGAAAAACCCAGCCACTCAGCTCTTACTTTGCCCAGGAGGAACAGAGAGTAAGTATCAAATCAACTCAACATTTCTTCTGCCATATGGTTATTTTAAATAAATATTTGGTTTGAAGACTGGGTAACATTTAAATGTGATTCTATTTTTTTTCCCTCTGATTGCTTTTCCTGCCCAAGGAGACAATTAAATGTGACACTCTTGCATTCAAACCCCAGGCCAAGGTGATTTCACGATGGGAGGATGGATGGTCTTGGTGGCATAGTCTGCTGCTGAGAGGCCTGATCAAGGAAAGGGTTGGGATTAGAGGCAATTTGTGTGACATTGTATCATTTTTATTAAAAAAGACATTAGTAAAGTGTTTTCCTCCAAGTAATTAGGCATTCTTTCTGTTCTTCTCTGCTGTGACTGCTGGCTATTTCAAGTAAACAGAGATAGGAAGCAGTAAGGAGTAAGTGAGCAGCAGGTCCCTCCCACTGGCCCTGGAAATGCCTTACTTAGGCTGTGAAATGCGGCTCAGAAGGAACAAACACAGAAGGAACCTGGCTCTTGTTATAATCTTGACAGAACAGACTAATTTGTAAATGTTTTGAGCTGAAGGGTTGGAGGAAGACAGGGAAAAGGTCCCCATGCATTTCCCGATATCTGCTCAAATGCTCTTAAGCTATGAATCAGGTTTCGGGAAAACAAATCTGGTGGACAAGTTTTGCCCACATAATTCAGCCTCAGAAAAGATCAAAACATTGCTAATGGGAAGCCGGATACACAGAGCGATTGGCACCATGGAAACACTGAGGTGCCCAGCAAATTCTGAGCAATTACAAACCCAAAGAACACCCACAGTGCTCGCAAACTGGGGCCCAGGGAAGGCATCTCAGTCGATGAAAGCTAACAGAAAGCCCAGCTGGACTGAATGAGGCTCATCCTCTGCAGTCAGGGCAGCCACACAGCTTTCTGCAAAGCTAAGCTGGCAAATGGGCCACCAAATAAAAGCCGTCTTTCAGCAAATGCTATGCAAAGAGGCCGTCTCTGTTTCTTAAATAATTTTACAGTGTTATTAAGGGAATGTGTTATGACAAACTAGTCTCCTGTCAGTCAGGACGGGAGATGCTGTGAGCATAGATTAAGATGTCTATAAAACAATAAGATTCCCCATCATGCCTATCTATGCTATGTCTAAAGACAGACATAGACAACATGTAGGCCGAGCATTTATTCATTAATTTCATACTAGGTATTGAACCATTGGCATCACACATGCTAGGCAAGCACCCAATCATTGTGCTATTCTCCAGTCCTTTTGTTTAGTTTTGAGACTGAGTCTTGCTAAGTTACCCAGGCAGGCCCCGAATTCTTATGCCTTTTACTTTGATATTCAGTGTAGCTAGGATTTCAGGTCCTAGCCAGTGGGATGCTTAGACTCAGTGGCTTAAAACTATATTGATATAATTTTTTGATTTCTAGTTAAGCATCTTTTACACTTTAGTGCCTATGACACAGTCCCTAGAGACCTTGGTGACATGTACAGGCCTCTGGTGGGACATAGTAGTCTGCTTTTGCTTTGACTTTTTCTCTTTCTTTCTTTCTCTCTCTCTTTCTTTCTCTCTCTCTCTTTCTTTCTCTCTCTCTCCTCTCTCTCTCCCTCTCTCCCTCCCTCCCCCTCCATCCCCCTCCCTTCCCCCTCTCTTTCTTTCTTTCTTTCTTTCTTTCTTTCTTTCTTTCTTTCTTTCTTTCTTTCTTTCTTTCTTTCTCTGTGTATGTGTAGCCATGGCTATCCTGGAACTCACCATGTAGTCTAAGCTGTCCTAGTTCTCAGAGATCCACTTGCCTCTTGCTCCTGAAGGCTGAGATTCTTACTACCAACTGGTAGGCAGCTGAATTTTAACCAGTTCTAGGTGATTTCAGGACTGCTGGCCAACAAACCATATTTGAGTTAGTATTCTAGGGCAATCTGCCAACCTAGGAGAAATGGGAGGGCCAACTTGGAGCCATGCACTATGATGGGATGGGCTTTAGCTTTCAAGCATGCAGCTGTGCTATGAGATCGAAAGGATTTACTGACTCCTGAGACTACACAGGGACTTTAACAGAAGCAGAACAGAAACGTGCTCTGCACTGCCTGTGCTACAGTTTGTGCTCCTGTCTTGAATGCTCGCTCTAGATGGTCAGGCTGTTTGGGAGGCTGTGGATTCTCTAAGAGGTGAGCCTAGCTGGTGGCTGGTTACTAGGTGTGAGGCTTTGATGATCATGGTGGTCCCTATTCTTGCTGCACTCTATGGTTCCTACTCTGTGTGATGTGACCAGCACCTATGACATACTCTCGTCACATACATAACTTGAGCTTCTTCATCATGCCTCTCCACTATGATGGATCGAAACCTTCAGCCAAAACATACCCTCCCTCCCTGATAAGGTTCTTTTAGCATTTCTGTCGTGTGATTCAAAAGCCTCTTAGGGCTGTTGGTCTCCCTTATCTTTAAGGTTGGAATTATGAAATCCCTGCCCAAGTACATTCATGCTGCCGT